>NC_092020.1:24804841-25074841 GCF_042242105.1 Pempheris klunzingeri | reverse complement strand
GTTATAGTCCACTGTAGTCCAGACTTTATATTAAAGTCCACTATGGTCCACTGTAGTCCACATCAGTCCACTACGGTCCACGTCTTTATATTGAAGTCCACTATAGTCCACTCTAGCCCACATCAGTCCACTACGGTCCACGTCTTTATATTGAAGTCCACTATAGTCCACTGTAGTTCAGACTTTATATTAAAGTCCACTTTAGTCCACTACAGCCCACATCAGTCCACTACGGTCCACGTCTTTATATTGAAGTCCACTATAGTCCACTCTAGCCCACATCAGTCCACTATGGTCCAGTCTTTATGTTAAAGTCCACTGTAATCCACTACGGTCCAAGTCTTTATGTTAAATCCACTATAGTCCACTGCAGTCCACTATAGTCCACTACAGTCCTTTACAGTCCAAGTGTTTATGTTGAAGTCCAGTATAGTTCACATCAGTCCACTTAAGTCCACTGCAGTTTGATTTGATGTGTTTTAGTCCACTAAAGTCCACATTAGCCTCAGTCTATGAGTTATAGTCCACATCAGTCCACTAGTGTCCACTACAGTCTGGGTCTATATGATTCAGTCCACTATAGTCCACTATAGTTCACTATAGTCCTCTACAGTCCACTATGGTCCACTACAGTCCACTATAGTCCACAACAGTCCAGGACAGTCCACTCCAGTCCACTCCAGTCCAGTACGGTCCAGGTCTGTCAGGATCCAGTTTCCAGGCGGTTTGTGTATCACAGCAGAGTGTTTACACTGAATCTGCATCAGTCAGTAGCTCATTGTCTACAGTTTCCTGATGTTTTTATCGACTAACCAATTAATTGATTGATTGAGAAAATGATCAGATTAATCCAGAATGAAAACGTCTGTTAACGGCAGCTCTGAAGTCGTTAAATGATCAGCCGATAAAAGGAAGGTAAATGATCGAGAATCCTAATAATCTGTTATTTGTTGTCAGTGTCTCAGACTAATCAACAGATAAATCAACAATGAAGATATTGATTAGCTGCAGTGTTGTTTCTTCCCGATGAATCATGTCGCAAGCGCGTCTTCCTCTTCCAGTCTTACATTGACCTTCATTCATTTCTGAACACGCTGGAAACTACGTTCGTTCGCACGGTTTTGTTCGACTGTGTGCAGCATCTGTTACCATGACGACCCAGGTTACAAGACAGCCACCTGCGCCCGACAGAAAACTCTTAATTTGGGCCTAAAATACGTCGCAACGACCCACTGACCTGAAGGTTGTTGTTTCTGAGCATGTTGAAGTCTGATGTGGTTTCGACCTTAAAATCATTTAAAAACATAAAATATTTCCATGTTGTCAATGTGGAAACACAATTTTAACCTGGTTAATCAATTAGTCGGTTATTCAGCTGACATTAAATGTATCTGCAGCTATTTGTAATATAACATCTGATGCTTGCTCATGTGGGAATTCTTGAATCCTTAATTTTGAATTCCTGAATCGTTGAGTTTGGTCTAGACCTGCTCTTTATGTAAAGCATCTTGAGATAATGCTGTTGTGAATTGGCGCTCTATAGATAAAGATTGATTGATTGGTTGATTTGGATTTTGGTATCAGACATTTTGTTTCTATTTACCTGCGTAAACTGAATCTCTTTGGGTCGTTCAGTTAGTTGCAGCTCTTGACTGTACACAAGACGGGATGCACACTAAGAGAGGAAGTGGACACTGCTGATCTGAGGTCATGTGACATGTGACCGTGCACCTCCAGGGTTTATAACTTGGTGCTTATTGAACACGTTTTATAATCACATGTAGGTGCTGTCGTTAATCTGCAGATCTTGAACCTGAGTCATGAGCAAAACCTCAGTTCACTGCTCGGAAAAACACAGACTGTTTGTCAAGTTTGAGGCGGTGATGTCATCAGCAGTCAGCTGACAGGAAGTCGGCTCTGACCCATCAACTGATCTGTTTGAGTTTTAATGCTTATGTGTTTAGCTGACTCAGGAACATTAAACATTAACCTGACAGGGGATCATGTTTTCTGAACTGGACTAACCACCAGGTCCTGCAGGTCATTAAGGTACTTTAAAAGCCTCAGTCCTCAGTCGTAACTGAGTGAAATCTGAACTCACAGACGTCAAATATGTATCGAGTAATTCAGTGTGACTTACACTACCAGAGGATATCACTTTCTCTGACGCCCGTCCAGAATAAACGTCCATAAACCAGCTTAGAAATCACAGGAAAGAACACACTTCAGAACTTGCTTGAAAAACATCACATTTTTAAGTTTTCTTCAGTATCACAGAAATCCAGTGACTGTTGTCTGTACATCCATGATTCTACTGCAGACGGGAGCTGCTAACGGCTAATTCGTCAAACTTTTAAAGGCTAATTTGACAAAATATTGGCTAAAAAAGTTGCAACCCACAGCTAACTCACATACCCATCTACCTGCCTGTGCTCAAGTCTTCTGGTTTACCTGTCTTCATGTCTACCTGTCTCCCTGCGTGCAGGTCTCCTGGTTGGGACTCTGGATGTGGTTCTGGACTCCAGTGCCAGAGTGGCTCCGTACAGGATCCTGTTGCAGACCGCCGACTCTCAGATCTACTGGAACATCGCCTGCGGTGAGGCAGCTGGACTGGGAGCGCTGGGATTGGCTGAATGTTTGTCCAGGTAATGTTTGCTGACCCTCAGCTGTGTCTTGCAGGCTCGTCCAGGAAGGAGATCACGGAGCACTGGGATTGGCTGGAGTCCAACCTGCTGCAGACCATCTCCATCTTTGACAACGATGAAGACGTCACCACCTTCGTCAAAGGAAAGATCTCTGTACGTCACTTCCTGTTTACCGACCGTTTCTCTTTTCTTGTGCGCGATCATGTCATTGATGATGTCACTTCCTGCAGGGCATCATCGCCGAGGAGAACCGACTGAAGCAGGGGGAGGAGCAGGAGGAGGATTGTGGGAAGTTTCGGGAGGCGGAGCTGAAGATGAGGAGGCTGTTTGGGATGCCCGAGGAGGAGAAGTTGGTGAACTATTACTCCTGCAGCTATTGGAAGGGCAGAGTGCCGCGGCAGGGCTGGCTTTACCTGTCCGTCAATCACCTGTGCTTCTACTCCTTCCTGCTGGGCAAAGAGGGTACGACCAGCCAATCACAGAGTTTAATTATGGCATTCATACAGTCAGTGCTGTGTCATATTTATGTTTTAAAATAAAAGAATCTGCCATCTTTAAGAACAAATATCTACCAGAAGGTCCTTCTATTGTTACCTGAAGGTGCTAATAAAGTCTTTAGATGGTTTTAGTGAGAAGTTATTCTTAAAAACCATTCGGACCGAGGCGACCCAATCACAGTGTGCCATTCTTTCACGATTATATTTTAATGCTCAAATACTTTTACGACTGTGATCTCTTCACTGTTCACTGCCCTCAGTGACCCTGGTGGTACAGTGGACGGAGGTGACCCAGCTGGAGAAGAACGCCACCCTGGTGTTTCCGGAGAGCGTCCGTGTCAGCACGCGGCACACCGAACATTTCTTCTCCATGTTCCTTAACATAAACGACACCTTCAAGCTGATGGAGCAGCTCGCCAACATTGCCATGCGGCAGATACTTGACAACGAGGCGTTTGCCGCCGACCGCTCGCTGCCGAAACCCTGCAAGACACTGAAGAACGTCTCTGCGCTCAAGAGGTCTCACTCTGTTCATTAACTACGAACCAAATATCAAGCTGACGGAGTCATCTGATCAGACTGACAGACTGCATGTACAAAACAGAGTGCAGTTTCCTGATATGAATAAATGCATGACGAAATGTAGATATGTGTCATCTGTCGTTGGCCTTTGACCCAATCAGCTGTTCATGTCTGTGTCATCGCTGCAGGGATTTGGATGCACGGGCGAAGAACGAGCGGTACCGCACGATGTTCCGGCTGACACAGGACGAGCGTCTGGACGGACACACGGACTGCACGCTGTGGACGCCGTTCGCCAAGATGCACGTGGTCGGACAGCTGTTCATCTCCAACAACTACATCTGTTTCAACAGCAGAGAAGAAGACCTGTGCCAGCTCATCATCCCCCTCAGAGAGGTAAACTGGCTGTCGGTGAACCCAGGTCGGTTTACGAACACTCCACTGACTAAAATTTGAATTAAAGCTGCCGTCGTTGTAAAGACGACCGTTTGGAAACATCTGGTTGCAGCTGGAGGAAAGTTAAACACTGAATCCAATGAATAATTGCCCTTAAAGATTATGACAGGTTGGATATTAGAGATATAATAATATACTCATATTCTCTGCATTTATGCATGGGAAATTTTGGTCGCATAAATTACCGAGGTCACTCATTCTACAGTTTTTTACCCATCATCCTCTGCTCCTCAGGTGTCGATTGTGGAAAAGGCAGACAGCAGCAGCGTCCTGCCGTGTCCCGTCTCCATCAGCACCAAGAACAAGATGAACTTCCTGTTTGCCAACCTCAAAGACAGAGACTTCCTGGTCCAGCGCATCTCCGACTTCCTGCAGCGAACGCCCGACAGCTCGTGGGGCGACACCAGTCCGCTGTCTCTGATTGGTCACTCGGTGCGTCACTCAGGTTGAGGTTCTGATCATGTGGCGTTAGCAGACAGGAAGTAGAACCCTCACATCGACGTACTCTCAGTTTTATTGTTGTGATGTGTGTTTTTGTGCCCCCAGGCGTCCTCCGGTGCCCCCTCGCCCTCGTCTGCAGGGTCTGAGTCCGTCCACAGGGGGCGTCATTACCACCCCGGTCTGCCCACAGCCAGCCAGGGCCTGCTGCAGCTCTACCACCGAGACGCTCCGGAGGACCTGGGGCCCAAGGCTGTGAGTTCAAGTCCCAACACTTTTAGCTACAAGTTGGATCAGCACTGTTAGATACTGCGGAGTACCAATACTGCTCATGGAGTACAAATACTCTTAGATATTATTGAAACACTCCAGTGGATTTGGGACCCACTGCCACGAGATGAAGTCCATACCACAACACAGCTGGGTCTGATAAGGACCACCACTGACACCAGTTACCAGTACTGTTACATACAGAGCTGAACCGCTACCATTACAGACGCGTACTGGCATTGTTCAATACAGAGGAGTACTGATACCACAGAGTACCCTTAAATACTAGGGTTTGTTTGATACTGAGGAGTACCTTTAGATAACAGAGTCCTGTTAGAAACAGAGGAGTGCCATTATATACCATGAAGTACTGCTATGGTGCTTTTCCACTAGCACCTACTCGGCTCTACTCGACTCGACTCGACTCGGTCTTTTTGGTTTTCCACTAGGTGATAGTATCTGGTACTAGGTGCTTTTTTTAGTACCTAGTCGGCCGGGGTTCCAAGCGATCTGAGTCGAGCCGAAAATGTGACGTCAACAGACTGCAGGCCACTGATTGGCCAGGGAGTGACATCACTGGATGAGTCCTGAGAGCGACTCGTTCACAAGAATCAAACCCGCCATTTTTAAAACCCTGGAAACAGAGACCGTGCGTTTTTATTATTTCTGTGAACGAGGTAAACGGCTTCACACAAACCAAACGTGTCCTTAGTTGTGTTTGTGTTTGTGCCGCATACAAATTACGTCACTGGAGTTTCGGCCCGCCTTGCTATGACTACCCCACCCACGTTGAGCTGGTACGCAATTGTAATGGAAAACGGACGAAACTGAGTCGAAGCGAGTCGAAGCGAGTCGAGCTAAAACTGTGTAATGGAAAAACGCCATTAGATACTGGGGAGTATGAGGTTTTTTACACACAGCCATGAGGGAAGTGTTCTGTAGACACTGTTTGGAAAGGGACAGACACATTCATAAATTACTTGGCAGGTGACTGGATGAACCATCTGTCTGTTGCTGTGTAACATCCACCGATCACATGAACAAACCACGTAAAGTAGTTGAACCTTTTGTTGAAGCTGGTCGGGAAAAGAGCCGAAGATTTAACAAGCTGTTGACCCAAACGGATATGTTGTTGTGTAAGAGGAATGTCTCGCCTCACCCCCTCCCTCCTGCAGATGAAGGAGAAGATGAAGGAGGAGGCGTGGAACATCCATTTCTCAGAGTTCGGTCGGGGTGTGTGCATGTACCGGACCTCCAGAACCAGAGAACTCGTCCTCAACGGGATCCCAGAGCGCCTGAGAGGGGAGCTGTGGCTGCTGTTCTCTGGTCAGTGTTCCTCCCTGCTGCTCTCCGGTAGCCTCATTCATTCATACAGCAGGTAAACCGAACATCCGTGTGATCACCCGTCCCTCTGTCCATCCAGGAGCGCAGAACGAGATGGCGACGCACCCTGGTTACTACGGCGACCTGGTGGAGCAGGCCATGGGCCTTTGCTCGTTGGCCACCGAGGAGATCGAGCGCGACCTTCACCGTTCGATGCCCGAGCACCGAGCCTTCCAGAACGAGACGGGCATCGCCGCGCTGCGCCGCGTCCTTACCGCCTACGCCCACCGCAACCCGGGCATTGGATACTGTCAGGTGAATACAAACCCAATACCCATAATAATACCCAACAAGGTGTCCGTTATCAGGAATTAACGGCCTCCGATTGTGGCTAATACCTGAAACCGTCACCACCATCCCATAAGGTTCTAATGCAATGGAAACGTCTTTCACCGCTCCAGTAAATAGGATGAACCACGGGTACGACTTGGCAACAGGAGATATTTGTAGTCCGCTCAGTTCATGGTACGGATGTTAGCTAGAAAGCTAACGTTATGCTAGCATGCTAGCAAGATTCAAGTCAATAACTCTGCACACAGGTTGACAAACAGCGAATAAAATTCGACGGACCAGCCCAGCTAGCAAACCACGTCAATCAATATTTTAACGAACAAATTAACAAATGAACGTCCATGTTGCTGTCGGCTGAATCTGAGATCATTAATGTGTAAACAGTTAATAAATGATGATAAATAATGAAAGTCTCAGTGGGGATCAGTCTACTTCCTGCAGCTTGTGTGTCACAGTCTCCATCCTGTGGTGTTCAGAGGATGAGGACCTGAAGGAGGACACCCGCTGTTGGAAACAAGATGTTAGCTTGTTATCGTTGTTCAGAGGCTTTGGCTGGGTCCCTGTTGCCGTGGTTACTTTATTCAAATTGATTTAAAACGTCAAACAGATAAATAAGTAAAACAAAACTATTTTACTAGATAAAAATATAAATATTATTTATATAAAATACATTTGACTTGATTTCAGTGTGCTTATATATTCTGTACTGAACTGATTCTCAGTGACATTAAAAAAACAATAAATTGTCCTATAAAAAGTCTTCACATTATAATAAAGTATCAATAAAAGTGGACTTACTGACTGTACGGTGTCGTGTTTCCCCTCCAGGCCATGAACATCGTCACCTCCGTCCTGCTGCTCTACTGTCCGGAGGAGGAGGCCTTCTGGCTGCTGGTGGCGCTGTGCGAGCGGATGCTGCCCGACTACTACAACACCAGGGTCGTAGGTCAGTGATGAGTTCAGGTGTTCAGGCTGAGTCAGGAGGCCTTCAGGTACCTGCAGTCATTAACCACCCTGTCCTCTGTTTACAGACTGTTTACTGACTATGTACTGATGGTTTACCGACTGTTAAGCAACGGTTTATCGAATGTTTACCGACTGTTTACTGATGGTTTACTAACTGTTTAATGACTGTCATCCTATTGGTCGACATTAAGGTCGTCTTCCAGGTCAGACTCATGACACTTTACTGACTGTTTACCGATTGTTAACTGATGGACTTTTAAGCGAATATTTACCAGCTGTTTACTGACTGTTTGCTGACTGTCGTCCTATTGGTCAACTGCTTCTTTTATAAGGTACACTGAGGTCGTCTTCCAGGTCAGACTCACTACACCTTACTGACTGTTTTCTGCCTGTTTACTGATGTACTGTTAACCAAATATTAACCAATTGTTTAGTGACGTGTTACCGACTGTTGCCTTATTGGTTGACTGCTTCTTTTACAAGGGACACCAAAGTCATCTTCCAGGTCAGAGTCACCGCACCTTATCAGCTGTTAACCGACTGTTAATCGACTGTTTACTGACGGTTTACCGACTGTTACTGTAGTTGTACCTGTCTGTCCAGGTGTGTCAGACAGCACAGCCTTCACCTCTGACCTCCACCACCTCTGACGTATCAGTGGTCTCCAGGTGTGGCCTCAGGTGTCGGTCTGTCCCGGTGTGACGTGGCTTCTGTCCTGCAGGTGCTCTGGTGGATCAGGGGGTGTTTGAGGAGCTGACCAGAGCCTTCCTGCCCCTCCTGTACGAACACATGCAGGACCTGGGCGTCATCTCCACCATCAGCCTGTCCTGGTTCCTCACGCTCTTCCTGTCCGTGATGCCCTTCGACAGCGCCGTCCTGCTGGTCGACTGCTTCTTCTACGAGGGCATCAAGGTCATCTTCCAGGTCAGGGTCACCGCACCTTACCGCCTGTTTAGCGCCTGTTTACTGACTGTTTACTGACTGTTGACCCATTGGCCGACTGCTTCTTCTTCGAGGGCATCAAGGTCATCGTCCAGGTCAGGGTCACCGCACCTTACCGCCTGTTTACAGCCTGTTTACTGACCGTTTACTGACCGTTTACTGACTGTTTACTGATGAACTGTTACCCACATATTAATCACCTGTTTACTGACTGTCGTCCTATTGGTTGACTGTTTCTTTACATGAAGGTAATTTTCCAGGTCAGATTCACTGCATCTTGCTGACTGTTTACTGACTGACCAGTTAACCAGTTGTTTATTTACTGTCGACTGATTGTTAACAAACTGTTTACTCTCGATTTTACCAACTGATTATTGATTATTATTGATAGTTTACTGACTGTTTGCTGACTGTTGTCCTGCTTCTTTTACAAGGCCATCAAGGTCATCGTCCAGGTCAGAGTCACCGTACCTTACTGACTGTTTACTGACTCTTTACTGACAGTGTACAAGCTGTCTACTAACAGTTTACCGGCTGTTTACCAACTGCTTACTGATGGACTGCCTACCGACTGGTTATCAGCTGTTTACCGAGCAACTGTTAACTGTTTAACAGTTGGTCGACTGCTTCTTCTACGAGGGCGTTAAGGCCATGATGTAGGTCAGAGTCACCACACCTACCTTCCCGCCTGTTTACCTGTCCAGGTGTGTCCGCATCAGACGGCACAGTCTTCACCTCTGACCAAACTACTTCCTGTTTCTGTCTGCAGGTGGCGCTGGCTGTGCTCCACGACAACATGGACGCCCTGCTGTCCTGCAGCGACGAGGGCGAAGCCATGACCATCCTGGGCAGGTGGGCGTTGTGCTTCCTGTCTCACGGGATTCGTCACCTGGAAACCGTTTCCGTTTTATTCGTCACTAACGAGGTTCTGTGTGCGTGCAGGTACCTGGACAATGTTGTGAATAAACAGACGGTGGCTCCGCCCATCCCTCACCTGCACGCCCTGCTGACGAGCGGCGACGAACCTCCACCTGAGATCGACATCTTCGACCTCATCAAGTCGTCGTACGAGGTCAGACTGCCTCAGTGGACATGTCGTCGTTTCAGTCTAATTCCTGGAGCTGCGCTGTCTTAGTCTAATTCCTGGAAATGCAGTATTTCAATTTATTTTCTAGAGCTTCAGTCTAATTCCTTCTGCCATAGTGTGTCCGTCTAATTACTGGAATAGTTACTGGTTTTTATGGTAATCTCAGATTTCCCAGTGTAATTCCTGGTGTAGCAGAGTCTCAGTCTGAGTCCTGGTGCTGCGGTGTATTTCCTGTAGCTGCAGTGTCACAGTCTAATTCCTGGAAATGCAGTATTTCAATTTATTTTCCAGAGCTTCAGTCTAATTATTTCTGCCATAGTGTGTCAGTCTAATTCCTGGAATAATTATTGGTTTTTAAGGTAATCTCAGTTTTCTTCTTCTCTGAGCAGAAGTTCGGCAGTTTGCGCTCTGATGTCATCGAGCAGATGAGGTTCAAGCAGAGGTTAAAGGTCATCCAGTCGCTGGAGGACACGGCCAAAAGGAGCGTGGTGGGTGACGTTGGCACGCTGCGGGCTAATGCTAACACGCTAATGTAGACACAGTGTTTACAGCTCTGTGTTTGTGTGTGTGTGTGTGTGTGTGTGCAGGTGAGAGCGATGATGACGGAGTCCGCCTTCAGTATCGAGGAGCTGGAGGAGCTGTACTGTCTCTTTAAGGTCAGAGCAAAGAGTTTTTAAATGTCCTGATGTTTTTAAAGGCCGACAATCAAAAAGTTTTTACTTTATGGTACCTGACATACAGCGAGTGGGTTTGGTTTCACAAATGGTGGAACAGAAAAAAGAAAAAATACTTCCAATGCAAGAACTGAAGACTTTTCTTTATTTTCAGCCCTGAAAATCATCTTTTTCCACTAGAATAAAAAATACATATGCAGGACAGACACAGTCCAGCCTCAGCTTACACACTTGTCATCTTTAGATTAAAATAAATGAAAGTCTCCCCCCCCCCCAAAAAAAATTGGAAACTTGCAGAAGAAGTTTGGCGGGTTTTTAGGTCCTCAGTTTTGTCTGCAGGTCCTTCTGACAGGCAACAAGCAACAAGCTCCACCAGTCAGAGGCTTGGGGAAGCCCAGTGTGGCCCGAGAGGTGAAACAGAGCGATAATGTCAAGAAGAAGAAGAAGCAGAACCAGAAGAAGCAGATGAAGCAGAAGAAGATGAAGAGGAAGCAGAAAAAAAGCAGAAGCAGCAGAAAAAAGCAGAAGAAGAAGCAGCAGAAGAAGAGGAGGAGGAAGAAGAAGAAGAAACACGTTAACCCTTTCTGTCCTTGTGTTTCAGTCCAAACACATGACGAGCTGTTATTGGGGCTCCAGCAGCTCTGCCGCCGAGCGCCACGACCCCAGCCTGCCGTACCTGGAGCAGTACCGCATCGACCCGGTTCAGTTCACCCAGCTGTTCACGGCACTCGCTCCCTGGGTCTGTGGAGGCCACAGCCCCACGCTGTCGGCCCGCCTCTTCAGACTCCTGGACCAGAACCAGGACGGACTGGTCAACTTCAAAGAATTCATCACCGGACTCAGTAAGTCGGACTTTTAGTCTCTTCAGGGGTCTAAATATTCAGATTCAGTGTCGTATCAGGGTTGTGGTGGTCTGAACTGGTCTTTACTGGCCTGTACTGGTGTATACTGGTCTGTGCTAGTCTCTGCTAGTCTGTGCTTGTTTGTACCGGTCTATGTCGGTCTATACTGGTCTGTGCTGGCCTCTGCTGCTCTGTGCTGGTCTCCTCTCAGTGTAAACGTGTTTATTTGTCTGCAGGTGGGATGTATCATGGAGACATGACAGAGAAACTCAAACTGCTGTACAAGCTCCACCTGCCACCAGGTAACAGTCACACAGCTCAGCCCCCTGTGTGTGTGTGTGTGTGTGTGTGTGTGTGTGTGTGTCTTTGGCTGTATTACTAATAAATAATAATAAATGTTTTGGTGATAAATGGACAATTTTCAGAAAGTCCAGTCTTGCTCTTTATTGGCCCTATTGGCCATTTGGAGTCTCTTTTTTTTAATTCTTTATTTCTATTTAGCCAGATGCTGTTTGCACCTGAGTGTCAGTCGTCAACAACACTATTCACACCTGGATGTAAATAGCCAGTGTAGCTATTTACACCCGGGCGCCTTTTATATTTGTATTTGACGTATTATTTTAATCCAAACCATCATCTTTTCCTAAACCTAACCAAGTAGTTCTGGTGCCTAAACCTAACCAAACTACCACTGAAAACCCTGAAACACTGAAATAATAATAATAACGAAATAAATGTGTGTAATTTACTGTTTTTAAACTGGTTTTTAACCTCATTCTCCTGGATGACAGTCCTGTTACTAAACCACTCAGCCACCAAACAGCCAAATAGTGGCTGATAGATGATTTGCAGACAGTTCAGTTTTATTTATTCTGTCTGTTGTTGGTTTTGCTCCTTGTTTCTTTCCAGCTTTCCTTATTTTTCCCATACAAACACTTTGAAATGATAATAGTCTTATTTTTATAAATGGAGAAAACCCTTATAGATAAAGGGTTCCAAAAAATGAACAAATAGATAAACATCGGGAGCGATATTTGCAGGTCGCACTGATGCTCCGAGTCGTTAGATTTAGCAGCACCGTCTCCAGACATGGCGGCAGTCTGGAGGTCAGGTCGCCAGACTGAATACCACGAGGCTTCATCTGTCTGTTTGTCTGTCTGTGTCGCAGCTCTGTGTCCTGAGGAGGCCGAGTCCGCTCTGGAGGCCACGCACTTCTTCACTGAGGACGTACCACGAGGTAAACACATCCTCACTGCAGTATTTCTACTACAGCGGTGTTCTTTCGAAGTCCTAACGTCAAACTGAGCCTCCGTTCTGTTCGCTCTGCTCACGGCCGATCTCTGCAGTCAGTGTTCGTTTCGTCCTTCAAGGACATCACAGATTTATAAATCGTGGACGAGGACAAACAATAAATGAACAGACTGAAGAGGAGTTAGTCGGTCTGAAATTATCGTGTGAGGGAAAACGTTTGATTAAGTTCAGTGATTCAGGATTATAGAAACATCCAGCAAATATAAAACTGATTTACATGAAAATCCTTCTCATTTACAGATTTTAATGTTTGCTTTCTTGCTCACATGCTGCCCGATCTCTTCTCCTCCTTCTTCCTCACTTCCTCCCTCTTCTTCTTCGTCTTCTTTTTCTCCTTTGTGTGATGTCTCCTTCCAGAATCTTCCTTCATGTCTGATATGGACAGTTTGGGGCAGCAGGACGTGACGTCAGGTTTGTGTCTTTGTGGTTTGAGGAAACCTGCTGCTGCTCTGTAGGCTGACATGTTTCCCCTCTGGCCCCGCCCTCCCCTGACATCACTGGTGGGGGGGGGGGGCCAGATGAGTGACATGCTGGACATCAGAGCAGGAAAAGTCCTGGAACTGTCTGTCGCTTTAACTAACAAATGATTTAAACACTTTTCATCTCTTTATTTCAAACTTAACCAACATGTTTAACAAACTGCCGTGGTGATGATGGTGGTGGTGGTGGTGGTGATGATGAAGATGGTTTCTTGTCTGTGTGCAGGTGAGGAGGGGAAGGATGGAGGCGTAGACAGCGAGGAGAGGAAAGGTAAATGCCCCATCTACTGCTGACATGAAGTTCAAAAGCTACTGAGGTCTGCTAAGCTAGTTAGCTTCAGCAGTTGGTTTACATTATCGCCTCGTGTAGGTTTGTCAATAAAATAATACATATATTTACATCAGTAATACTCAGTAGACCTGTGACCCCTCTGACCCCTGACCTCTGACCCCTCTGACCCCTCTGACCCCTCTGACCCTCTGACCGTCTGACCCTCTGACCCCTCTGACCCTCTTGTTTCAGAGGAGAAGGTGAAGGACTACAGGTACTACCTGAGGATGTGGGCCAAAGAGAAGGAACCTAAGACGGAGACCATCAAAGACCTGCCCCGGATGAACCAGGTGAGGAGACCAGGGTCACAAATGTATTACTATTACTAAGCTGCCCCAGTATCGGCCTGTCTCTCTCTCTCTCAGTACTGACCCGTCTCTCTCTCTCTCTCTCTCTCTCTCTCTCAGTACTGACCCGTCTCTCTCTCTCTCTCTCTCTCAGTACTGACCCGTCTCTCTCTCTCTCTGTCTCAGTACTGACCTGTCTCTCTCTCTCTCTCTCTCTCTCTCTCTCAGTACTGACGCGTCTCTCTCTCTCTGTCTCAGTACTGACCTGTCTCTCTCTCTCTCTGTCTCAATACTGACCCGTCTCTCTCTCTCTGTCTCAGTACTGACCTGTCTCTCTCTCTCTCTCTCTCTCTCTCTCTCTCTCTCTCTCTCAGTACTGACCCGTCTCTCTCTCTCTGTCTCAGTACTGACCTGTCTCTCTTTGTCTCTCTCTCTCTCAGTACTGACCCGTCTCTCTCTCTCTGTCCCAGTACTGACCTGTCTCTCTCTCTCAGTCTTGACCTATCTCTCTTTGTCTCTCTCTCTCTCTCTCTCTCTCTGTCTCAGTACTGACCTGTCTCTCTCTCTCTGTCTCAGTACTGACCTGTCTCTCTCTCTCAGTCCTGACCCATGTCTCCCTCTCTCTCTCTCTTTGTCTCTCTCAGTACTGACCTGTCTCTCTCTCTCAGTACTGACCTGTCTCTCTCTCTCTCAGTACTGATCTCTCTCTCTCAGTCCTGACCCGTCTCTCTCTCTCTGCCTGTCTGTGTGTAGGAGCAGTTCATAGACTTGTGTAAGACTCTGTACAACATGTTCAGTGAGGAGCCCTCTGAGCAGCAGCTCTATCACTCCATCGCCACCGTCGCCAGCCTGCTGCTGCGCATCGGAGAGGTCGGCAAGAAGTTCAACAACGGCAACAAGAAGAACGACAACGGCGCTACGCAGCCCCCGCCCACCGCACAGGCCACGCCCCCCGACATTCAGGCAGAGGAGGGGCCCGGCGAGGGGGGCTCAGGTGAGTCTCAGGTGTGCCAGGCTCTGGCTGACGCTCAGCTGGAGCCGCCGGCTCTGCAGACGTCCGACGAGGAAACCAAAGACGACACGTCGGTGTCGTCGTACTCGGTGGTGAGCTCCGGCTCTCTGCAGTGCGAGGACATTGCAGACGACACCGTGCTGATTGGCAGCAGCGAGCAGAGGCGGGGCAGCGTGCTGGATGTTGATTGGTCGATCACCTTCGAGCAGGTGCTGGCGTCGCTGCTGACGGAGCCGCCGCTCGTCGACTACTTCGAGAGGAAGAGGGACATCCAGAGCAAGATGGCTGCCTGTAAGGCCCAGCGGGTGGTGGAGCGTCAGACAAGCTCCGCCTCCGACCATGAACTCACTCAGCACTCTGGTTGAGTCTCCTCCACCTGACCACCTGTCTCTCCTGCACCTGACCACCTGTCTCTCCTCCACCTGACCACCTGTCTCTCCTGCACCTGACCACCTGACTCACCTCCACCTGTTCTCCTGTGTGTGTTTGAGGCTGAGGCGGTGGCTGCGCTCCGCTCAGATGAATCATTCCCAGTACGCTGATCAGATGTCACATCAGTTCCTGATTGGCTCGTCCCAGCTGATGTCACTCTGACAGACCCGGGCTCTGATTGGCTGGTGGGTCCTGCTGAGACACAGAGAAGAAACACCTTCGAATAATCTTCCGTGACACTGAACCAACAATCAGCCGACGCCACTTCTGTTATGAGTCCAGGTGACCTTTAATACAACTCATCACTTCCTGCAGGCTGTTTCACAGTTAAAGCCCTTCAGGGGGAGGTTGATTATGGAGGCTTTTAATGTGAAAAAGGTGAAGGAAGAGCAACAAATTAACAAATAATAATCATAAATGCACACCTGGATTTTTACTGCAGGTAAACACAGGCCCCGCCCACCAGGACCAGCAGGTGGATCAGGAGGAGGATCAGATGTGTATATAAACAGACTGTAACTGATGTGCAAACACTAACAGATGAGCAGGTGAAGCAGGTGAGCAGTATGCTAAAAGACTACGGAAGCCCTAAAGTCCCAAAACTTGGTGTTTTAATTTTCTTCTTTTTACATGTTGAACCAACTTTTTCTCACAAGCTAAAAAGACAAAGTCACATAACTTCTGTGTGTAAGTCCAAAAACCTCTTTGTCTTAAAACAAGTGAAAACATCTTGTAGTTTAGTTAGAAGAAAAAATCTACATTTTTGTGATATAAATGATTTATTTCTGTAAATGAAGCAGAAATGGGAGAAAACTAGACCTGCAGACAAGTGAACCAGGGTCCAATCACCTGACGTAACAAAATAAAAGCTGATTTATGTTACCAGAAATGTACGATGGCGTATCAGGGCCATTACAGGTAAAACAAAGAAAATTACAGAGTCGGGGGAGAAATGTGATATTCTGAGGAGAAACCCAGAATAGTCGAGATTACAGTTGTAAATCTACAAGGAAAAAACTTTAATATTCTTTGAGATTGTAGTCATAAATTCGATTCACACCCCAAGCACTGCCGCTCGTCGTGTATTCTGAACGACGACGTGTTTTTAAGACAATTTGAGGGTTTTTTTTCCATAAATGTACGACTTTAATCTTAGAGAACATTTAAGTTTTTTCTCATAAATTTACAACTTTAATCTTAGAAGAACATTTAAGTTTTTTCTCATAAATTTACAACTTTAATCTTAGAGAACATTTAAGTTTTTTCTCATAAATTTACAACTTTAATCTTAGAGAACATTTAAGTTTTTTCTCTTAAATTTACAACTTTAATCTTAGAGAACATTTAAGTTTTTTCTCTTAAATTTACAACTTTAATCTTAGAGAACATTTAAATTTTTTCTTATGAGATTTTCTCGTGAATTTACAATTTTAATCTCAGAATATTTGAGTTTTTTTCTTGTAAATTTATGTCATTAATCACAGAGTTTTTTCTTAAACTATTACTCCCTTTTTTTGTTTGTAACTTACAGTGACCTTGATACGCCGTAGTACAAATCAACTCAACTGGGAGAATTTTTAATATTATTTTTAGAAAATAAAACTTTATGGACACTGCTACATAAAACATGACTGAATGAGGAAGTGAACACTTACCTAAAGAAATTAAAAATGAACTTGTTTCATGTTCAAAAGTTTTAGTTTCCTTCTGTACAGTTCAGATATATTAACTGTATGTTAATGAGGTCGTATTACCTGAATAAACTCACGTTACCTGATCACTCAGGTGAGTTCACACCTGAAGACTTTTATTTTGACGTCACTGAAGCCTTGTTTGTGTGTCTCTGCTGCCTATTTCTGATGACATCACTGCTGTTTACTTTTTGTTTAGGCAACGATGTCAGAGGACGTTTCAGTGTTTTTATTCCGTTTTTTCTCTCTCTGTTGTCGTCATTGTATTTATTCATCAATCTGCTTTTAAAATCCATTTTATTGATCAGTCGTTGATCTGTATTCTCTTGTCTAATAAACACTTATGGAAATTCATTATATTTTCTTCCTCTGTGGTGTCATGTTTATTGATTTGAAAGGTTAAAGCTGCAGTCAGACTTAAACATTTAATTAAAGATGGATTCAAGCATGAATTATTTCAGGAAAACATTAAATAATTGTTTAAAATTATTGTACATTTTTAATCCAAACTTTCACACATAATTTATATCTATTGTATCAGCACAATATTGAGAAATATATAACACGTTTTATTCTAAAATCAAATCTAAAGGGATAAATGTTTCGTTTTTCCTTTGATCTTCAGGGAAAAAGTTAAAATAATGTGAACAGATTATGATTTATACTTCTAATACCCCAGTTTTTCCTCCATATATTTATGTTAATTGAGTAAATCAGGTTTATTGATTGGTGGCATAATTCAAATAGAGGATCAACACACTGACACTGTTATTGGCTAATAAACAGAATCAGTGCTGATGTCTTCCGGCCTGCAGGAGGCGCTCTGCTCTGATAGGCTGCTGCCGCCGTGACGTATGTGTGACGTATGACCGCGGTTCAAAACAGACCCGGGAAATCTCGGCCGCAGGAGCAGAACCACAACCAGAACCAGAACCGGAGCCGTTTCCTATCTGATCGTCATGGTTCAGGAGTTTCACGTCCTCCGCTGTTTCTCCTGTCAGAGCTTCCAGGTTCAACAGGTAGCACATTATGTAAAACACACAGAGATAAACTGAACTACGTGCTAACAGTGACGCTAAAAGCTAACGGCCAAGCTAATGGCTAACAGTGAAGCTAAAGTCGAACAGTCCGGCTAATGGCTAACAGCCAAGCTAATGGCTAACAGTCAGGCTAAAGGCGAACAGTCAGGCTAAAGGCGAACAGTCCGGCTAATGGCTAACAGCCAAGCTAATAGCTAGCAGTCAGGCTAAAGGCTAACCGATGCAACTACTGAACTAACAGTGAGGCTAAAGGCTAACTGCTTTCAGTGAATTGTACCATCATAGCTGTTTGTAAGTAATTCTTAGTAATTTAGAATAATTACAAAGTTATCACTAATGCTTCAGGACTTTAAGATGTAGACAGTTTGTTTTTACAAAACTTTACAGTACACAACAAAAATATGATCTTTAAAACAACTGGGAAAAGTTTCTGTAACACTTGATGAACATGTTGCTTTTTTCATTGTTTGTTTGAGAAAAGAGAATTAAAATCAGTGTAGAAATAAAAGAATATTCTGTTTTTGTTTTGTTTTCCTGACAACACGGTCAAATAATTCTCTGCGATGAGAAGTAAACTCATTAAAACTTGTAATTTCTGTAAAGACTACTGAACTGACTGTGTGTTCTGTCTGTCAGGTGAAGAAGGTGAAACGATGGAGCTGTAAAATGTGTGGAGAGAAACAGTCGCTGCTCAAGGTCAGAATACAACTAACGCTTGATTTTAGCAGAAACAAGATGTGAACACGGCGCTGACATGCCATCACCTTTTAAGTTGCTATGTTAAATATCTCCTGAGGGGAATATTTGTCTCTTTAGCTGCTAAATGCTTCACTATGTTCACCAGCTGGTCTCTAACTGGGTCTGTCTGCTGTTTGCTGCTGGTTAATTTGGTAGTTGACAACTTAACCATTGCTGCTCTAATCAGAAGGCTACAAAAACCAGTGGAACTATTCCTTTATGTGAGTGGCATTAACAATTAATCTGATGAAAAAAAACAGTATTTTTTGGCCTTTTTGCTTTAAAAAAAGAAACTAAAAGACTTCATCAGCCATTAGAATAGTTGCAAATGATCTTTCTGTGCACTGATCAGTTGAGTGATCGACTAATTGTTGCTCTAGGGCAGGGCAGGGCAGAGTTTATCAATAAGAAGACACATGGTGGAGACAGGACTCTGGCACATAAACCAATCTAACACGTTTAACCAGTGAGGGTGTTACCAGGTGTGTTAAGGTGTCTAAAGGGTTTTCACTGTTGTAAAGGTGCACATGAGTGTTTAAATCTGCTGGATGATTAAATCAGAGCTCTCCAACGTGCAGCTGATTTATTATAATTAAACTGGAGAGTCACTAAATAGATTAACGTCTTCTGCAACAACAGTTTTTAGATTCTTCATAATTCTCCAATATAGAGAAACTGTTCCAACTGACTTAAGTAGGCGGTCCAAGATTGATCACTTTTTTCAGTCTTTAGTCTCGCACATTCATACATTCTTGTTCTTATTCTTATTGTTGTAGTTTATTTCTTACTTTTTTACTGTACATAGAGAGATAAGTTTCATGAAAGGCCTTAAAAAAATAGTCTGAAATTCCTTTTTGGAAAGAAAATCCACTTAATTAATGTTTTGCAGAATCGACTTCAGACGTCTTTGTCATCCAGTCAACATCTGTGACAGTTTTAGTGATTAATGTCACTGACAGATATTTTCACATTTGATATTTATTTTTATTGCAAATTTGGCCTTAAATTTAATCAAACTGTTATTTAGAAGTCTGGTCAAAGCTGACTCGCACCAACAGGTAACAGCAGGTGTTCAGAGCGTCATGAAGCGAGGCTGCGTTGTCACCTGTGTGCTGATCGGTTGACAGGAGTTTGGGCGGGGCTCCGGGGCCGACTGCAGACGCCATGTTCAGAAGCTGAACGCCATGAGAGGAGCCATGATGGAGGAGGAGGAGCATGCCTTGTCACTATGGTAACCAACCTCTCCCACATCACACAAGAGCTTTTTTTTTATTTTTTATTTGTCCAAATATGCGTCACCCTCCACCTGTTTACACAGGTGTTCTCACCTGATGTTTTGATGGTTGTTAACAGGAAGCAGGTGGAGGTAGATGGACAGGATGAACCCGAGGAGCACGACCAGGTGACCACACACACACACACACACACACCCACACACACCCACACACACAAACACAAACACAGGTGTTGTGCTTCCCAAAGTCCTAAAACATCTCAATTTAGTTTTTCTGCTCTGATATTTGAAAATATCTAATGGAGGCTGTAAAATTGTCTCCAGGTGACACAAACTCAGGTGATACAGAGTCAGGTGAGCCGCTGGAGCAAATACCTGGACACACCTGAGGAGGCTGAGCCAGAGGAGGAGGAGGAGGAGGAAGAGGAGGATGTTTTGATGGACAGGCAGCAGCTCCATGGCAACAACATGACTGACAGGTGTGACTTTAGAAGGTGTTTATATTGTTGGAGGCCACGCCCACCTACCTGTCATTCAGCAGAGTGTTTTTTTTAAAACAAACCTGTAGTGATGGACAGGTGAGACACAAATCAGGCCTCATTTCAGCATCCTGTGTTGTGTTGTGACAGAAAGAGGAAAAGAAGAGAAGGATGGACAGCCAGAAGAGGACAGGGCAGCCACACACCTGAACAGGTAACATCCCAACATTTATTATCAATGAAGAAACTAATAATACACTCAGTTCAGTGACAGATGTGGAGCTTTTGTTAATAAGCTAGGCTAACACCTTCTCCCTGCTTCCAGTTATTATGCTAAGCTAGGCTAATACGTTCTCCCTCTGTAGAGCTGCTACTAATAATTATTTTCATTATTATTTATTTTCTTGACTAATTGATTTTTAATTTGGTGTATGAAATGTATGTTTCCCAGAGCTCAAATTGATTGATAATGGATATTCATTTCACAGAGAAAAAACGTAAATCCTCACATTTAAGTTGCTGGAATGAGACATTTTTATGCATTTTTGTTTAAAAGATTTGATTTTCAAAATAGTTGCTGATTAATCAATGAATCTATTAATTGTCTGATCGTTTCAGTTCTATGTTGTTGTCAGTCTAATATTTAGATTGTCTGAAGGGAAAGTAAGGAGGGTTTTACCATCATATTTACCTGTAAAGTTAAATTTACGAGGTGTAATAAGAAGAACAGGGAACCCAGGATGTTTCCCAGAGGAACTCCACATAATAAAGTTTATTATATGTTGAACTGTTCCTTTAAAGAATCAAACCCTTTAATCTCCTGACTTCTTCTGTCTGCAGTCCAACTGGTCCAGTGCTATGATGAAACCTGTCAGACCCTCAGCCGCAACCAGAACCACCAGTCTGGACCACAACGGCACCAGCCCACCCAGTAAGAAGAGTATCGATCGTCCCAGTAAGACCAGTATTGATCGTCCCAGTAAGAAGACCATAGATCCTCCCAGTGTGGGTGCTGGTTCAGTCTCCAGGTGGGCTCGTTTCCTCAGTTCGGACTGTCAGGTGAAGGAGGGGGAGGAGCCTTCAGTCAGTGGGCGGAGTCAGTCAGTGGGTGGAGGTGCCTCTAGGTCCTGTATCAGCCATGCCCCGCCCTCGGACATGCCCCGCCCCCTGCTTCCTGTTTCCTCCATGTTTGAAAGTGGAGAAGAGTTTAGCTTCGACGACGAGTTTCTAACAGCTGAGAGGATGTAAACAAACTCTGGAGGTAAAATTCTCACTTTCTGTTATATTAATACTCAGGTTTTTGTTGATTCCACTAATCGGTTAATCAACCAATCGTTTCCATATAATTTAAATGATCTATTCACCGTGTATGTTCAGACAAACGTAGAATAATCCTCACGTAAACACTTTGTACCACAAACATTTAATTGTCTTTGTTTTAATCTCTCCAGATTTTATACTATTGAATGTATACTATACTAATAATAATAATAAACTTTACTGAACATACTAATACTCTAATACTAGACACTGGACAGATTTAAGATAAAATCCCATTACAAAAAGTTTTGTATTAAGTTGGATGCTATTTACAACCAGGTGCACATTGGAAAGAAGATATTTAATCTGCCTGTCATATTTGTATCACACTTATTATTTCAACCAAATCTTTGATCTTTTCCTAATAAAAGAAATGGTAATAAAAGAAAACTGAAACATCTAAGCTAAGAGATAAATTAATGTAATTTACTGTTGGTCTCACCAGGATTTGAACCACTTTCTACTGTGTTAAAAGTCCTGGAACAAAACCACGTTAGTCTTGCAAAACTTCATCCTGATGGAATAAGATTATGTTTTGTCCCGGCTAATGTAGATGAATTATTCAAGTGTTATGCTGGATTACAGTAGTACACATCAGTGTGAATTAGTGGCCCTTTATTTTGAAATAATAAGTCCTTAATCATTAAGAGTGGCAACCATGTTTATATTATACTGTACATATTAATACTGTCAGTGTTTATAATTAAGATTATGAAATGAGACTCAATTTGTAGTCCACTGTGTGAAAACCTACCAGAACCTGATACCAGATCAATAAATCTATTTTCTAACATTTAACGTGATCATTATTAGTTTAAGAAGTCAGACAGTTTCAGTTCTTAATGTTTTTATTGGTCAGAGTAACACAAAACAGAAATAAGATGAATTATAAAGCAGGAATCAAGGAGTTAAAGCACTGATTAATGAGAGAAAGTATTGATTAATGATGACAGTAATCAGATGACAGATCATAAACTCAGGTTACAGGAAACAACAGGAATATCTGTATTAGTTTAGATGGTGATATTGTTAGGGCTGGTGTGGGCGGGGCTGTTTGGCGTACTGGATGGCGTCGAGTGCGGCGCCGATGTCGTAGTTTTTGGCCTGAAGGAGACGAGTCAACCAGCCGCCTTCGTCAGTGAAACCCATCGACAGCATGAGCGACAGAGACTCCACCAGGCGGGGGTCTGCCTCTGTGGGGGAGGTCAAAGGTCAGCGGAGACGTCGTACACAACGATCAGACAGATCAGGGAGGAGGGCGGGGTCTTACCTTGAGGCAGGTGAGGGTACAGAGCCGCCTCCTTCAGACCTGTTGGACCCTGCTGCTGCTGCTGCTGCTGCTGCCCCGATGGCGGACCCTGGTCCTGGTTCTGGTTCTGGTCCTCGTTCCCCGGCTGGAGGGACTGCAGCTCTCCGGTGGAGGGGTCGACCTCTCTGGAGCTCAGGTGAGTCCACTCCTCATCCGAGTCTTTGCTCACCTGAAGACCGAAAACTGGGTGAGGTTCACTGGTTGCACTGGTCTGAGAAGGACCCGGGTTAGATTCAGACTAGACTGGACTAACACCTGTGTTTCCATGGTAACAGTGTGACCAGGTTAGTTGTCTGCTGATGTGTTAAAGTGATTCTAATTGTTTTTTTTAGACACTCGTTTCTATTACTAAAAACATTAAATGGAGTCGTCCGTTATCTTAAGAATAGCCACCAGACTCCATTGAAAAAATCTGTAATTTTACCCTGCTGCTGACTCCATCTGTTAATAAGTTAATGACTTTAATGGTTTAAAGGGTCACTACTGTGTTCTGTGAGGGGAAAATTAGCACTTTTGTGAATGGAGTCTGGTGAATTTGAAGAAAGTGATCTAATGTCTGTTTGTGGTTACGCTGTACTGAGAGGGACCAATATTGGAGTCACACTAAACTGAATTTACACCTGTGTTTCCATGGCAACAATGTGACCAGATTCGTTTTCAGCAGGTGAACGTGAACTACAGTTTAGGCCCCTCCCCCTGATAGGCTGGACATTAGAGAGGCTGCTGATGTGTTAAAGTGATTCTAATTTTTTTTTTTTAGATACTTGTTTCTATTAATTAAAAACAAACTAAAGAAAAGCCACCAGACTCCATTGGAAAAACATACGATTTTACTCTCCTGTTGACTCAATGGGTTAATTAGTTTTTGACTTTACTGTTTTGAAAAGGGTCACTCCCATGTTACCTGAAACACAGGTGAGTAAATACGTCAACTGACCTTTGACCCCTCGCTGGCTCCATCCATCTCCACGCCTCCATCGCCTCCCTCCGCCCCTCCACCACCACCCTGAGAGGGAGGGGTCACCTTCGTCCTCTGGCCCTCATGCTCCACATCGATGTCGACATCGATACCTGCACACACACGACATCACTTCCTGTTCGAACCTACGAGCAGAGTTCACCTCGCTCGTCTCACAGCAAACAGAACCTCCTTTAACTGCATTATTATTTTTGAAAAGACACTTCCTGTTAAGAAAGCCAATCAGAAAGCTGCACTGATCTCAGGCGGTACCAGTGACATCACTCACCTAGTGGGCTCAACATGGCCGCCACACCCTCCCCAATGTTCTTCAGGAAGTCCACGTTGGCCTGGGAGGCTGCAGATAGAGGTCAGAGGTCAGGAGGTTCAGTTATCAGTTTGATGATTAGATTATTGTCAGTTTATCAAAACTTTAAGTGTGAGTTCCTGACACTGACCAGAGGGGGCGCTGGAGTCGGCAGCAGGTGTGGAGGGGCCGGGCTGGTCCTGGTCCTGGTCCTGGTTCTGGGCATTGCAGGGGTTTTGGTTCTGGTTCTGGTTCCACATGCAGTATCTCATCCTCTTCATCCACTTCCCTCGAGGAAACCACTGCAGGCAGACAAAGGGACAGTTCACCGAAACATCCTCACAGTCACAGAGCAGGGCTGAAAACACCCACGAAGAATCTGGATGATTGTGTTTTTTACTCAGTTTTGAACATTTAGTTTGTGTGAATCTTTAGAGGAAGAAGAGCCTCCAGAATCAGATCAGAAACATCCTGTTGACCATTAAACAGGACTTAAAACACCTACTCCTGTCAGTCATTACTCAGGGCACCATACATCACCCTGTGGCTCTTGTCTGAACATCTCACTGACACATTCATCTGATTTACCCTGAGTTCAGACTGTCAGGCGTGGGAACAATGTGCCCAGACTAGTTTCCACCATGTGACCCTAAACTACAGTTTAGCTCCTCCCCCTCTCCCTGAGTGGCTGGATATTAGTGAAAATGCTGATGTCACTGTTGAGCTTCAGATTAAAACAGATACGTTTAAGTGATTCTAATCATTTTCTATTTTAGACACTCATTGGTTTCTATTAATAAAATCATTAGCTCAAAAATGGACTGAGAAGAAAAGCCACCAGACTCAATTGACTCAAAAAAATCACTAATTTTACTGTCTGTTTCTGACTCCATAGGTTAATTTGTGTTAGTGTCTGACTTCAGTATTTTAAAGGGTGTTCTTTGGGTAAAATTACTGTTTTTGTGAATGGAGTCTGGTGGTTTGGAAGAGAACGTATCAATGACACATTAAGGTTATCCAAGCTGCAGGGCTGACTGCGTCAGACACTACTGAGGGGAAAACAGGAAGCCAAATCTTCCGTCCCATGATGCCACTCACCTGCAGTGGGTGCCAAATGGGCAGCAGAACATGCTCGGTGTGCGTTCCTCGAGCCTGGCAGGTGGAGCACAGGTCATAGTTCGGACAAACCGAGCACTTGAAGCGAGTTCCCACCACGGGACCTTCGCAGCCGTCACAGGTGACGTTAGGGTGCAGGGTGGGGGTCGGGCCCATGTGGGGGGGTGGGCCCATGTGGGGGGGTGGACCCTGAGGAGCTCCAGGTGGAGGTGGAGGAGGAGGGTGGCCGAAGGCAAAGGGAGGGAAGGCGTGAAGAGGGAAATCTCGACGGTGCTCCTTCTTCTCTGTAAATAAAATAATCAATCAAACCTTATTAGAAACAAAAACTGCAGCTGATGTGTTTTCTGCATTAAAAACACACACACGGAGGTTCAGGCGAGGTTGTGTGTTTGTACCTTTGATGAAGATTCGGAAAGTGGCATCCTTCATGCAGGCAAGACCCATCATCAGTTCATCATCAGAGGAGAACGCAACCAGGTCTCCATCATCATCTGAAACACAAACACAGCATCATCATCTGGAACAGAAACATCACCTGAGGTATAACGTGTCAGTGTCTGAAGTATCCGGTTTACTCTCCTTCATTAAAATCATATTTTATTTATATTGTACTTTACAAAATCATCAACTCAAAGAAATGTAACGTTTGTTAACAGTAAATGACAAATTGGCTAATTTAAGTGACACTGAAGTAAAACAACGAATTGTTATATTTACTGTATCTAATCTATGATGAGAACATCAGTGAGAAGAAGTTCTGTGCACACCTGAGCTCACGGGACCCGCCCAACAGCAGATGTCAATCAACATACCTGAGCTCATGCAGAACCCAGCTATTTACATAGTCACGGAATATTTAATTTTGGCATAGTTTTCTTTCCGTACTTGTTTCACTGTGCAGAACTCCACCAGAAAAACACATGATTTTAGCTTTCCAGATTAATAAAGAGGAGCGCGTCGCGTTGATTTCAAGTTTATTACATTACAATAATTTTAACATCTGACCTCAATAAAACGTACTGAAGTTTGACCTTTTTCCACGTTGATTTATGTATAATAATCTTGACAACAGATAGAGGCCGGTTGTTTTATATGTGCATATATGTGCTCATACATGTTGAATAATTTTAATACTTACCCCTGTAGTACATGTTGAAGCCGTTGTTCTTCAGGTTAGTAAACACTCCGGCGGTTTTCTTGCTCAGATACTCGAAGCTGCAGGAAACATCTTGGTCCACCGCGAACCTCCGGACCTCTTTCACCGCCTCATCTTTCCCCAGCAGGTAGGCCTTCATAGTCACCGACATCCTGCACCAGTTACCGGCTGCACCACAGACTCTCGGCTGAACCAGACTGCGGACAAAAAACACACACTTCTAGAGACTTTCAGACTCTGCGATAAAGTGGGAAACTTTGTGACGCAGCTTTAAATCCTCCCGGACTCCTTCGTGTTTACTTCCGCGGTAGACGACGCCGTCGTCGGGAGAACGCGGCCTCCCATTGGTCCACCGACAGAGTCCCGCCCACACGACCAATGAGAGGCCGAGGAATGACGAAGAACTTTCCAATGAGGGCTTGTCCACGGAATTCCCCTCTGAGTCATCTGACCAATCAGGTTTAAACAGAATA
The DNA here is from genome assembly GCF_042242105.1 of Pempheris klunzingeri. NCBI lineage: Eukaryota > Metazoa > Chordata > Actinopteri > Acropomatiformes > Pempheridae > Pempheris > Pempheris klunzingeri. The sequence continues at coordinate 25,048,155 of NC_092020.1, read as the reverse complement.
AAGTTCATATTAAGCTAAATAACGCTGTGTCACCGTTATGAAAGGCAGGATGGAGGACAGCATTAACACTGAAATATAATTATTACAGTAATATGATAAATATATACAAATATATAAAATAAACCCCACTGGTTTTAATGTTGACTTCACACACATCAGGTCATGTTTGTTCATTCAGACAGAGCTGCAAGAATATATAAAAGAAACTATTAAAATAGATTTAAAGTGAATTAAAGATGAAATATTTTCTGTTTTAATCTATTAAATGTCACAAACAGTCCACATGTGAGGTTTAAAAGTTTGCAAATATCCACATTTTGGAAGCTGGAGCAAATAAAATGTTGGCGTTTTTATGATTTAAATGATTATTATTAAATCACAGCTTAGTTTTCTGTTTAATCAATGAATCAGTTTAGCTCTGTAATAGTTGATAAATGTCAAATAAGCTTAGATAGATAGATATATAAATTAGACAATAGATACCTTAGATGTGTTTACTCATGAGAAATAAGATCAAAGTATCTTATTATATTCTGTGAGGATTTAAACTGAATATTAATTTGGGATTTCTGGTCAAATGGTTGCACTGTGGAGAGTTAATTTGTATTATTATTATTATTTTTTAAATACAACAATAATTGTTTTAGTCAAACCATCTAAACACTGTGTGAATATTACATTTTAAATCCAGATATACACACAACATTTTATGAATTAATCATTATACATAAATAAATGTTCTGATTTCAAAAAATATAAAACAAGCTCAGAACAAGCAAAGAATAGATTAGTTTATTTTCACTTTATCCACAGTCCTTAAACATAAACTGAAATGTTCAGAGGTAAAAACATATGACCCAGATGTTTGTGTGCCTCTACATTTTTCCAGAAGTTTTTCAGGTGTGGCATCATCTCTGTGTGGATGCTGCAGCAGCCAATCAGCAGCAGAGTTTGTGTCAGGTGACAGTGAGTCATCAGAAATGTCTGAAGTGACTCAGAGTCACAAGATGAAGCCCAACACAAACAAACTGACCTAATGATAAAAACCCACTCAGACTTTAGGTCCCACAATGCATCACTCTACACTAACAGCTGCTGGAAAATAAAGTTTTACAAACAATTTAAATTAAAAAAGAAAGCAAAGACGCCCTAAAAAACAATAAATCAGTTTCTTTCTAATACTTCAGTTACTCTCTAATTTTGAAGTACTTTACACAAATATTTTGACTTTCTGCTCCTCTTTATCGTATTTATGTTATTATTATTATTATCATTATTAGGATTAAGGGAAAATACAGTTATTAATATTTCAGTCCATAATCCAATACTACACATTACTCATGAGACCTTTTACTTTTGGTACTTTGTAGTACTGTTGCAGTCTACATACTGATTTGTTGACTAATACTACATGCTGTGTGTTTTTATTGTGTTTGTATCAATTAAGGGAGACAGTGGTTACCTGTGTGACCCGAGTTCTCTGATTCACCTGGTTTGTTTCTTCAGTTTTTCGTCCCGACGACGTTTTAGTTTCGACCGGAAACGAAAGAAACCTACTAAATTAAAAAAAACAACAAACACAAACTACCTTTTCATATAATTCAATAGAATTTATTTCTACTTTATCACGTTTTATCAGCCACAATAAAAAATAAAAAGCCCAGTTCAGCCCAAAAATGTTAACAATGACAAACAAAAACAGGAAATCTGAGCTGAAAACTGAACAATAAACTGAGGATTATATATCAAATATAATCAATATATCAATAATATACATCAATAATCCTTTTATCCTCTGTAATCAAACACAGCTCTGACACAACATCTTTTATTCAGATTAAAAATAAAAATTAAATAAAATGACTTCCTGGTCTGATGACATCACTGATGACATCACTGGAAACATCCAGCAGCAGGTGTGTGATGTCAGGTGTAGAGGGGGTGGTACTGGGTGGGGGTCAGGTGATTGATGATGTCAGAGTGATGTCAGATGTAGAGGGGGTGGTGCTGGCGGTGGGTCAGTCTCTTCCTGCAGGTAGGACAGGTGTGTGATGATGTCAGAGTGATGTCAGATGTAAAGGGGGTGGTACTGGCGGTGGGTCAGTCTCTTCCTGCAGGTAGGACAGGTGTGTGATGACGTCAGAGCGTCTCTCAGACACTGGCTGCAGAACACGTGGCCACATTTAGTGGAAACGACCAATCGGCCGCTTTCTACGATCTGTGAGGGAAACAACAACCAGCCAATCAGAACACAGGACACACGGGACCTGCTGGCCAGGTGTGTAACAGGTGTGTTTGAGTATCACCTCAGAGTACGAGTCCAGACAGACAGGACAGCTGATCGTCCCCGGAGTCGACCTGAGACACAGAGAGAGAGAGAGACTGAGTTCTACTGATGATGTGATCGGGGATCTGTCTATTACCTGGCTATGATTTGAAGCTAGTGTTAGCTTGGATCAGTCTATTACCTGGCTGTCATTTCTATTACCTGGAGGAGCTGTCCGCCTGTAAAGAGGATACTATTGCCGCGTTTAGGGCGGGGGGCGTGTCCTCGTCTTCATCACTGCTAACGACGTAACTCTCCGCTGCTGTGACTCTCCTGTTCCGTGGACCTGGTGGAGGACGTCCAGAGAAATGTTGGACTGTTCCTTTAATGAAACTTTATTTCAACAATTAACGCAGACGGAATAAAGTCTTACCTTCGTCCACCAGCTGGATCATCACAGGAGCAGAGGAAGAAACAGAAACAGCAGAAGAAGAGACGTTTGATCAGTATCAGTAGTGTATTAGAGTGTGTGTGTGTGTGTGTGTTTTTGTGTATTGTTGTGCATTAGTGTGTACTAGTGTGTGTATTTCTGGGTATTAATGTGTCGTTACCAGTACTGAGTCGTTGTTTGTCAGGTCGACCACAGCAGCTTCTGATCCCTCACAGGTCAGATCCACCACCTCCTCCACACCTGAACACACATCAGCTATTGATTATTGATCAGAGATCTATCTCAGCAGGTCTGACCAACAGCAGCGCAGGATGTGACATCAAGTATTAAGTCATGTGACTTACAGTGTGACCAGTTAAACAGTCACAGGGTTCACCGGCATGATTATTGATTACAGGTAGTGATGATGCTAATTAATAGCTGTAGAGAGTATGGATCAGTACTGACCGTCCTCAGTGTTGTCCATCACATCGATGGTCTCTGTGGGGGGGGCAGGGTCCACATCAGACGTCCTGCTAACGTTAGCTGTCCTGCTAGCCGTCCTGCTAGCCGTCCTGTTAGCTGCTCTGATTGCGCCAGCCGCCCTGGTGGCGTTAGCCGTCCTCCTGACGTTAGCCCGTCTGTTGGCCTTTGTGCTCGGTCTGGACACCAGAGGACTTCCTGTGGTCCTCCTCTTCCTCTGAGCCTGAACACACACAGCATGGCACAGCACACACTCATTAGATCACAGCCGTTTTGCTGCTGCACATAATCAATATTTAATTTCATAGCAGGTCAGATCCTGCGTGACAGAACTTTAATATTTTTACTTTGTGTCTGTTCAACTTTAGTTTTCTTTTAAATCAAACACAAGACACAAACTGAGAGAGGAAGAAGAAAACTTACAGTGCTGCTCATATCAGAGACACAGAAGATACTGCAAAGAGGAAACACACACAGAGGGTTGATAAAAGACACACCAGACCTCATCAAACCACATCAGACACACTGACTGTTCTGTTAGCATCACAGACATTGTTAGCATCACACACTGACTGTTCTGTTAGCATCACAGACACTGTTATCATCACACGCTGACTGTTCTGTTAGCATCACAGACACTGTTAGCATCAAACATTGACTGTTCTGTTAGCATCTCAAGCACTGTTTGCATCACACACTGACTGTTCTGTTAGCATCACAATCACTGTTAACAACACAGACACTGTTAGCATCACACACTGACTGCTCTGTTAGCACCACAAACACTGTTAGCATCACACACACTGTTAGCATCACACACACTGCTAGCACCCCATGCTGACTATTCTGTGAGCATTATTGGCACTGTTAGCATCACACACTGACTGTTCTGTTAGCATCACAGACACTGTTAGCATCAAACATTGACTGTTCTGTTAGCATCACAATCACTGTTAGAAACACAGACACTGTTAGCATCCCACACTGACTAGTCCTGTCTAGCATCCCACAATGATTGTTTTGTTAGCATTGTTAGCACCCCATATCGACAGTTCCTATACTGACTGTTCTGTTAGCATCCCACACGGACTGTTGAGTTAGCATAACTCATTGACTGTTCTGTTAGCATCCCACACGGACTGTTGAGTTAGCATAACTCATTGACTGTTCTGTTAGCATCCCACACTGATTGTTGAGTTAGCATAACTCATTGACTGTTCTGTTAGCATCCCACACTGATTGTTGAGTTAGCATAACTCATTGACTGTTCTGTTAGCATCCCACACTGACTGTTGAGTTAGCATAACTCATTGACTGTTCTGTTAGCATCCCACACTGATTGTTGAGTTAGCATAACTCATTGACTGTTCTGTTAGCATCCCACACTGTTTAGCGTCATGCTAAACAACCTGACAGCGTACAGTTCAGCAGCTGTTCGTTAACCAGCTCCTAGTTAATCATCAAGCCCGAATAAAACCGGATAGGTAGCATCAAACACTTGCTGATGTTAGCTCGTTTCCACAACCGTTAGAAGTAGCTTGTTAAGTTAGCTAGCTGCCAGTTGTAGCATGTGTAGTTTTGAAATGGTTTCACTTTGAAACGAGTTTCCTGTAGCGCTGCTCGCTGGTGTTTAACGTCCCTTTAGATCAATCAAAATAAACACTGGGGTTAAATATTAGTCGGAAATGACAAGTAGGGGGGTTAATGGTACCTTAAGGGTGGTTCAGGCGAGGTTTCAAAGTTCCCACAGTTTACAACACCGTTTAGCGAGCTAGCAGTTAGCATCGGGCAGTTAGCTGTGTGTGCTCACCGTCAGCGTCCCTTCTGTTAGCAGTTAGCTGTTGTGTAGTTCAGCGGCTGCATGCACATCCACTTATTTTTGAACCTCAGAGAAAACAGACGGATTTATTTCCCATCAACCAGCCGATGCTAACGATATCTTCAAGCGGAAGTCAAAGACCAGCAGGGTTTCAGGATCATTACCGCCACCTGCAGTCTCACGGTGGGAAATACATCATTAAAGTCAGTCCAAAACACCCGATAAACTGATGTGTGTCTTTATATTAGTCATTAACCCCGGTCTACCTAAACTCTTCTGTCATGTTTTATTATTTCTGATCATATAAACTTACAAACTTAAATTATTACCATTTATTGAGCGGCTTTTTTGAATTCTCGATTCTGATTGGTCAATCGTGCCCCGCTGTTGCCATGTAGAACAAACTGTTGCTATGGTTGCAGTTCTGATAGCGGAAGCAATACAATCATTTTTAAAATAGTATTTAATTCACTATTTTGTGTTAAACTATTGATTTCTTGTGCACAAATCTGTGTAATAAATGTAAATAAAGCATGGCAGACTTCAGGTCATTATTTCTACACAGTAGTGTCCCTGTGCTACTTTATAGCCCATAATTAAACAATTTATGTTTTTTTTCCTCCACTTAAAAAAAATATATTTATTTTTCTGTCTTTTCTATGAAGTTTTTCCTGCAAAATATTAGAAATTGTCTATTTCTTTGTATGTCATATTATAGATATCAGACTATAATCTGTCAGTCGTGTTGTGTTTTAATGATATTAAAATGTAGGCAGTTTGATCATCAGTTACTGATGAGTGATTATTGGTCATTGATGAGGGTGGAGGGCACAGAGGACATTAAACCTGCAGCACAGCACGTGTTTTCTCTGACAAGAACATGGAGGACCTGGACTCTGTAGGGTCAGGTGTCAGATTAAAAACACAAAGAGACAACAACAACAAAAAAAATCACAGCAGTGTGAAGCCCCGCCCACCTCCTGCCCACCTGCACAGGTAAACTCACAGTGTCAGAGTGTACAGGAGGAGACAGATGTTCAGCACGATGAATAAAGTCAGGAAGTGGTTCAACAAACCAAAGAAGGTAAAATCTTTTTATAATATCGTTTCCTTTTTGTTTTATTATTCAACAGTTTTGTTACATTAAGGAACAAAGTAAATGAAATGATGAGTAAAAATGTACAGTTTATCATTCATTATGAATTTGTTGATAAATTAATTTTATCTTTAGCATTTAGATGATATACTACTCTTATTATCATTATTATTATTATTATAATAAAAAACAAACCACACATTTGAAAAAAACTGATGTAAAAGAAACCGTGTACATGAATTTTCTCCAGAAGTGATGAACAAACTATTTTGGTTCAAACTAAATGTAAATAGATGTAAACAAACAAACCTGATGTAATAAATAAATCAATAATATAAACAAAATTTATAAAAATTAACAAATTGACGATGCATGAATTTCCCCTTAAGGGCTGAATGAAGAATTTTGATTTGAAATAACTGTAAACACACTTGTAATGTAAAGAAACCGCATGAAAAATAAAAATCTAATTGAATTAAATGTAAACAAACAAGACGTAAACAAACAGGAAGTAAAAAAAACAGAATGAAATTCCCCTTGAGCAACGAATAACATTTTTTAATTGAATTGAATGTGAACAAAACTGTTCGTAAACAAACCAGACATTAAAAAAAAAAGGAGGTCTGTCCTGTCTTCATTCCTTCATGGACACAACGCCTGCGTCGTCTCAAATACTTCTACTGCAGGAAAATCACAGAGTAGCATCACATGGAAGAACTCCAGTAAATGTGCCGACTTGTTAATGAGAGTTTAGTCGTGAATAGACTATAGAATAGAATCCATTGTTCTTTTTAGTGGGTGAACTGGGAGTGAATGACCGTTAGTGGTTGTATAATGCAGACAGGAGTTACTGTGAAGATGCTTTGTGACCCTCCTCAGCTCCCAGTATCCCAGTGTCCTCGGGCAGTTTACTTGTGCAGGACTGACAGCCTGAAAAGAAATCTTACACCCGACACTTTGAGAACTCATTTTGTTTTCTGTGAGGTGTAAAAACTCAAGACTCCACGTGAGAACGCCAAAACTACGGCTCAGGTGACACGTTTCCACATGATCGGGGCTTCATCACGTTCAGGATCACAGATGTTTGTGGTCTGATGTTAAAACCTGGTTTTAAACAGTTTATTGGTGACGACAAATGACTGTATCGCTGGCTAAAGAATCATTTACTGATGATTTACAGGTCAAATTTTCTTAAATGGACCAAATAAAATCAGTCCCTGAATTTTAACATTCACTGAAAACACACGTACATACTTTTAAAGATCAACACTAAGGGATGTTTTAATGATATTTGATCAATTTTAAGGGCTTTTATTGGTTTAAAATGAGCAGATAATCCTTTATTAAAATCATAAAATGTTACTCTCAACTTATCCATTAATTATATTGTTTTTCTATATTTCTAGTATATATATATATATATACACACACACACACACATTTCTTTATTGCATTTATACAGCTGTAACCCCATAAGATAAGATGAGATAATTTAAGATAAGATATTTCTTTATTAGTCCCACGACGGGGAAATTTACAAAGTACACTGTGAAGTTACCTCATTCGGTTTTTTAAAATATATTTGTGCTATATGTAGATCTTTATATATCTTGATTTTATTTGTATACGTGTATATATATATATATATATACACACATACACTAACTGTAGTATTAGTGTATTACTGTAGTATTTGTAGTACTAATATTGGTATTGGTAGTACTAACTGTAGTATTAGTGTATTAACTGTAGTACTGACTGTAGTATTAGTATATTATCTGTAGTATTTGTAGTACTGACTGTAGTATTTGTAGCTGTACCTTTCTGTGTCTCTGAAACAGGAAGTAGAAAACCAGCTGACGATTCAACCTTTGACCCCAGAGCAGAGACATAGAGCCCCTCATGATGTCGTCATGGAGACGCTGAGCTCCGCCCCCGACAGGCTGGCTGCTCTGCTATCGGACCTCAGGTGATGATGTCATCACACCTTTAACAGTGACGTCACTTCCTGTTCACCACATCTTGCTCGACATTGTGTGTAAACGTCTCCGCTGTTTGTTGCCCTCAAAGATTCCCACAATGCACTGCTGCATGCGTGACGAAGAGAACAAAAGGTCATGTGACCCAGCAGCTAGCGATGATGCAACATGAGTAAACAGCAGAGTAAACAGGAAGTAAACAGCAGAGTAAACAGGAAGTAAATAGGTGTTAAACAGGAAGTAGCGAGTGAGTGAACAAACCTAAAACGTCATTGTTGAGTGCGACAGCAGCGTCCAATCACGTCGCAAGGATTGTGGTGGTGGGCGGAGCCACACTTGACAGGTGGATCACTGACTTTAACCAGATTAAAACCGATTTAATTTAAAGACTCATTAAAGCTGCAAAAAGTCACATGACTGTCCACAACACTCTGGTTCTACTGGTCTCACTGGTTTTTGTGTGTTTTGTCTGTTTTGTGTCTCGGGACAGAAGTTTGATCGGTCAGAACAGGACGGACGGATCCGATCCAGACCTGACGCTGACCACCAGACTGAGCATGCTCAGGTGAGACACTACAACTACTAATAGTACTACTACTACTACTACTTCTGATACTAATACTGATTCAACTCTCAGCCAGAGTCTCCTTCATTTCCCAGAATCCTTTAAAAAATAATGACATGGTCTCTCACACCTGTTTACCTGAAATACTGACAGGTGTTTGTTTGTCTTGTTGTCAGGGAGCTCCTGCAGGGTGACATCACACATGAACAGGAAGTCTCTGATTTCCAACGACGACATTATCATCCACAACACCTCAGTCCTCAGACCTCTGCCCCACTTCCTGTCTGGAGGTCACAGGTGGAGCAGGTGGAGCCGGCGGACACGGGAAGCTGTGACATCATCAGCCTCAGTGCAGGTGGGGGCGGAGCTACAAACACCTCTCCTGGACTTCCTGGTCGCCCTTTCCTACGGACAGGAGACGACCGCTCCCTCCCCTCTTCTCCTCATCCTGGGGGGAGGAGGAGGCTGCCTTGCTCTCTGCCCTGCTCCCCTCTGCTGGGGGGTAGATGCTGGAAGTCCTCCCCCTCCTCCCCCTCTCCTCCATCGGGTATGTCCCGGCTCTGGGTGGAAGAAGCTCTGCAGAGGAGCAAAAACATCCGGCAGACTGAGCCCCGCCCCCTTCCTACATGTCCCATACAGGTGAAGCAGGGGGAGGAGGAGGAGGAGGTGGAGGAGGAAGAGGAGGTGGTGAGGAGCAGGTGGGGGGAGGCAGCAGAGGAAGACAAGCATGAGGAAGATAAAGAGGTGAAGGCAGTGAACATTGTTGGGATCAGACTGTCTGACACCGTCATCTTCAGACCGATGACCTCACCCAGCGGCTGTGGGAGGGAGGGGGAGGAAGAGGAAGAGGAAGAGGAAGAGGAAGAGGAGGAGGAGGAGGAGGAGGAGGAGGAGGAGGAAGAGGAGGAAGAATCAGATCTGTTGTGTTTTGAGCGTGAGACGTCGAGGTACTGCCTGCTGACTCCCTGTGTTTGTTTCAGGTATGAAAACTTGTTATCTGGCTGATTTTAACTCACATGGGTTCATTTCAGTAAAAGTTCAAATGATTATTAATACTGATAGTAATACTAACAGTACTACTGATAGTACTACTGATAGTACTAATAGTACTACTGATAGTACTGATACTACTACTGATAGTACAACTGATAGTACTGATAGTACTACTGATAGTACTGATAGTACTACTGATAGTACTGATAGTACCTCTACTGATCCTGCAGTTCACAGTACTGTTACTACTGGTACCACAGTACAGAGAGTACTGTTACTACTGGTACTACTATAACTTTGATTTGAACGTCTCTGAGCTCTGACAGTTCTGTGCAGGACACAGGCAGTCTGGTGATTTAAGGGCATCAGGTGTGTTAGTCACCTGTACGATCACACACTGACCCACTGAGACTGTGAAATACCTTCATCCTCCTGTCAGGTGTCCGAGCGCTCCTCCATATGAAGCTGAGGTTTTCTCTGCCGGAGACATTCGGAGCGGCCCTTCGTTCGGCTCTGAAGATCAAAAACACGGCGAGGGTTCGTCTCAGGCGTCAGACATCCAGGGGTCAGAGGGGGACGGCGGGCGGAGTTTACCCAGAGACGGAGCTCCACAGCTGGGTGGAACCCCCCGTCTCTACCCCAGTCTGAGTCTGTGGAGGATCACAGCAGACAGTCAGGTGAGTCCTCATCACCAGCTCACCTGAAAACTGCCCTCAGTGTTTCGGTCTTTAACCACTGAGGTGAGAACTACAGAGATAGACCTGGAAGATCCTTTTGGTTTAACCACAAACAGCCGTTATATGGCTGTATTCAAACACACCAGACTCCATTCATGAAATCAGTAGTTTTATCTAGCAGAACACAGACACTTATAGTGATAATCTGAGTATTGTTTGTTAGTGTTATTGTGTTATTTGATACTGAAATATTGTGTTGCACCCAAACTAACCCTTCAAAACACCAAAAATCACACCATAACACAAACAAACTAACTGATCGAGATAACAGTGGACTAGCAACTACCGTGTAAAATTACTGTTTTTGTCAATGGAGTCTGGTGTGTTTGAAGCGAGCGATATAACAGCTGTTTATCCAAAAGGATCTTCCAGGTCTGTCTCTGTAGGGGGTATCAAATAACACAATAACCCTAACAAACAATACTCAGATTATCACTATCAATGTTATCAGACACTTAGAATAACAATCTCAGCCTGTCACAGTATTTTAATTAGTTTATAAGTTTTACAGGTACATTTCCCTCAGAACATTCAACCTTTTGTAATTTTAAATAAAGTTCTGCACTGGTCTTCAATGATTTCTCTGCTCAGACGGACCTGAACAGGAAACAGGAAGAGGAACTAAACTCTTTCGGCTCCCAGCTCGACCACAACACCGACCAGTCCTGTTTCCATGGCAACAGCACTCACCTGCAGCAGCTCAGTGAGATAATCTCAGGTGAGCCAGTGTTGATGCTGTGTTACCTGTCCTCACCTTTCTCCACCTGTTTTCACCTGTCTCCACCCATTCTCAGCACCCATCCTCACCCGCCTCCAACTGTCCTCACCTTTCTCCACCTGTTTCCACCCATCCTCACCTTTCTAACCTGTCCTCCACCTGTCCAGGTGTACCAGGTGAGTTGAAGGCTCTCTGCTCTGTGGATCTGCGCTTCATCCTGAAGGTGTTTGACTCCACCACCTGCAGTAAGAGGACAGGTGAGTCTCTTGGCTACCTGACTCCACATTTCATTCTATTCATCGAACTGATGGAGAAGATAAACGTCGTCTCTCACCTGAGTCCAGGTGCTCAGGGTAGCTGCAGGTGAAACATAACCTGTCATGTTTCTGCAGCTCCTCCTGTTGAATCCTGCAGCTTGTGTTCGGACAAACCCTGCGTCCAAATCCTGAAGCATCTCTGCAGAAACTGTGACCAGGTAAACACCCACCTGAGTGGCCAGGTGTAAACTGGACTGTGGAGGACAGGTACTGAACCTGTGCTTTTTTTCTGTGTGTTTCAGGTGTTCTGCGGTCGCTGTTTGTCTCGCTTCGTCTCTTTACTTCAGATCCATCAGCTGAGTCAAACTGCTGCGGTCTGACGCTCAGATAACCTTCATGTCACCTGTCTCACGTACAGGTATGACAGAGGTGGACGCAGACACCGTGACGTCTCCCGCTGGTTTGTGGACCGCCGTTTTGAAGCCTCGAGTTTGGCATTTTCTAAGTCGCCATCTTGATTTAACGGCCGTTGCCATTTTTACGCTGGAGCCAGAAGTGACGCATTTCCAACCTCCGCCTCTGATTGGTTAGATTGAGGCATGACTCGCCTCTGATTGGTTAGATTGAGGCATGACTCGCCTCTGATTGGTTCGCCACAAAATAGCCCCGCCCTAATGCATACCCCTCTTCCTGGTTTACTTTCCTCTAGAGACGAATACTAAATAAGCATCTTCCTCTTCTTTGTGTATTATTTGACATACTTTTTTAAATATTTGTTTTTTTATTGGAAAATCTAGATTTATTTTGCAAGTAATAACATAATTTTAATGATATGGAATTGATTGGTTTTGGTAGATGGTAATTAAAAAAGCCAAACAATACATTATCCACATAACTGTGTAATGTTTTAAATACAATTACTTAAAAACTGTGCACAGAACAAATCAAACTCCACCAAACCAGTACATATAAAAGCAAAACTATCTTTTTAGACAAAATATTTCCTTAAACCATAAACTTTCCAAGTTTAATCATCTTTTATTGTGGTGATATTTCGTTTGTTCACTGTCAATAAAGTTTGATTGAAGCACCCATACAGTCCTGATCAGTTTGTGCAATAAAGAATAACTTCAGATGTTTCCCTCCAATGATTCACTTTTATTTATGATTATTTACTTATTCCATGTTTTTTTATTTAAAAATCAACATGAAGAGAAACTAAAATATCTGAAACAACAGAATAAAAAACAAACAATAAATTATATTTCTACCTGGACTTAGATATCCAACAAACCATTTGTTTGACTCTGCTGTGTTTTCTTTGAATTTCTTTCATCAGTTGAAGACAAATTAAAATCAAAGACAATTTCCTGTTTAAAAAAATAAAAGCCTCATGTTTGTTTCATGTTGAGTTTAATTCTCATCTTTGACATTTTACAAACTCAACAATGACATTAATTTAAAAATAAATGACAGTGATGATGACCATTTGTTACGTAAGCAAAACTTTAATTATCTATTGTCTTCCCGTTTCCTGTCTGCTACTTCCTGTCCAGATGGAGGCTAATTAGCATGAAGCTAACAGTAGTACCGTAGGTTTATTCTGCTCCTGCTGAACAAACTGACCCTCAAACTAAATAAATAAAAATCAAGCTGATCCAACACGAGCCAGTAGAGTCCAGTAGAGTCGTCAGTCTGTCAGTACAGCTGACTCCACCCGTGCTAACAGTGCATTATGGGTACTATAGTGCTGAGCTGTGATCCGACGCAGCGGGAGCGCTCGTTTTGTGGCGGGGGACATCCGGCTGGGCCCCGCAGAGTCTGCTTTAAGGCCGAACCTTCATTAACGCCAGCGGCTGAACGTCCCACTGAGCCGGGACACCTGAACGCAGCACAACTGAAGAGAGAGACACACACAGATGAGAGGAGACAGGTGACAGGGTCAGTGTGACGCTGCTGTTTACCTGTGTGTTTGCTTACCTGTGTGTGCACCTCTACGTGGAGGAGAAGCTCATGGGATCCACCTGGTTCATCTTCAGGTGGTTGTCAAGGATCTGGAACATCTCCTGCATGTTTGGGACGTACCCCGACTGAAGCTTCGACCACACGGGCACGTCTGAGAGTTGAAGGGGGAGGGGACAAAAAACACTGTTACACCAGGAAGTAACAGAGAGGAGACAAAAAAACACCTTCTCCAGCTGCTCCACTCTCTCTACTTCATCCCCTCCTCCAATCAGAACTCCTCTTTCACAGTGGTGTCATGTTTTGGACCAATCAAAACTCACCGTTCAGAGTGACCTCGAAGGCTCCCGTAGACAGGAAGTGGGTCTCCATCATGTTACACAGGAAGAAGGCCATCAGGCAGGAGAAGATCTGACAAAAACGACAGAAACAAAACAGCGCCGGGAGTTAAACCTGCTGCCGTGGCGACCAGCGGAGGCATCCGTTGCCGCGGAAACGGGTACCTTGTTGTCCTGACTCCAGGTCCAGGCTCTGGGAGTGTCGAGGCCGAGGAGGACGAAGGGATTCTGACCGCTGACGATGAGCAGGATGGAGAGGAGCTTCAGGTAGGAGAAGAGGTTGCCGACACACCTGAGGGGAGAGATTTGGTTTTACCGGTGCAGGCTGGCTGGTGTCACCTCAGACTGTGGCGACACTCTCTGACGCCACTAATCCCTCACATACACTGATCTTAAGTGAATGTGCAGATAAAAACCTTCCTGTTACTGCAGGAAGCTTCATTACATCATATCTTAGTTTTTAAAACATGATTTGGGGCATCTGATATTAATTTGAGGGGCATTTTAAGTAGTAAAATAATGACACAGGCCCGTTACTATGACAACGCTGCCCGTCGTAGTGCGTGTTTGCGATGCTTCTGACAGACGCCTCTGCTGTAAATGAACACGCTGTGATCAAAGATGATTAATTAATTCGTACATTGATTCAGGCCAAGGCCCCAGGAAGTGCTCCCAAGGCTTTGAAGCCAATTTTACATAGTGGCCAAACCGTGCAATTACAACAACGGCGTGTTGGGACTAAAAAGATTTCTTTCCATAGACTCACATGTTATAAGACACGTCTGTAAATCATCAGATAGATTTTAAAAATAAACGACACAAAGCCCAAAACTTGAAACAAAGACTAGTGGTTGTAAAACACACACATGTAGTGAAGCAAAGCTTGTAAAAGCCATTTTATTTCTATTATTCTGCTGGACTTGAAGGTGGCCAGTAGTCTGAGTTTATAGAGAGCTCTGGCTCAGGTGGTTTGGTGACGTCAGGACTCACCTGTTGAAGGGGGTCGGCGGGTAGTTTTCTCCCTCGATGCGGATGTCCGGGTACAGCTGGCTGATGGCCCGAGAGTACTCCTGGAACACCTTACTGTAACCTCAGGAGATACTGACAACACACAGGGGGACACCTGTCAGGTGGGATCCAACATGATTAACTTCCTCACACTGAAAAGCTGTGTCTTCTGACAGGTGCACATCCCAGTTTGAACATAAATTATTCTTTTATATCATCATTTATATTTATAATTTATCAATATATTATTATTACTATTATGAATTTTAACAGATATAAATGTCCTGATAACACCTGTAGTGTCTTCAGAGCTTCAGAGGATGGTGTCACACCTGAACCTGCATGTCTGCAGCCTTGAAATAATCTAAACCAGATTATGAACTTTAGTGGAAACCATTTTGTAACAAGTGCACAATGAGCTTCACCATAATAAAACTGGAGACACGGTTACAAATGTACTTTAGGCACGTTTAAACATGTTTTATTTAATAATTCAGACGTTTCTACGTGTTTAGTGTTGAGACAGAAGCATGTTAAAGCCTCATCTCTGACATAAATGTTCCCCATAGAGAGATAATCTCATGATGCTAATTGTTAGCTCACTGTTAGCACAGCTCTGGTAGCCGTAAACAGCAGTTAGCAGTTAGCCTCCATGCTAACCCACTCACCAGTACTGGAACCTGAGCACTGGCCCGGTGTACATGGAGGCCTTAGCGGGTTTCCCGGGCTCTGAGTCCTGCAGGGTGTCCGGGGATAAGCCGGGGCTGTCGGCCGCCTGGTGTCCGCGCTGCGGGCTCGATCTGCCGAGGTAAACGTCCCGGACCGTGAGGGCCGTGAAGAGGAGCAGGGCCGCCAGGAGGCCCGCCTGGCTGTACTCCGCCATGTCTACTGTCTGACAGGTGACGGGGAGGGGGGGGGGACTGATCTGTCCGGAAACAAGATTATCCACTGCAGCACTTCCGGGTAGACTCTTCACAATAAAAGAGCAGAGGAAGTTTCTTTTATTCTTGTGCTTTACATGAGCATTTCTCTCTACTTTCACTTAATACTTAAACTGTACTACATTTCAGGGGGAAATACTGTAAAGTAGGTTTTTTTTTACTGCACCACATATATCTGACAGCTGTAGTTACTCCTTACTCTTCTGATTCTACACATTAAACATTTAATAAGGTTTTAAAGTATGATGCATTTTAATCAATTAATCTGCCACACTATATGAAGTATTAACAATTACCTCCAGCCTGACCGGCTACAATATTAAAAAGCTTCTTATACATTTAAGTATTGGCGATAATAAACTAATACCATATGTTTATATGACTCATTGTGCTATGTAATAAGTACATTTTTGTTTTTAAGGACATCGTGCCGATATTTTTACTTTTTTACTTGTGATGGGAGTATTTTTGTCGCTAAGCTATTTGAACTTAATTACAGGATCTGAATATTTCTTCCACCTCTAGGTTTTTAATTTGAGTTTCCTGAATAACTTTGTAATATCTTTATTACACATAATATATGATTATGTTGTTGTCCGAATTACACTGAATGTTTGCCAATCATTATGTGAATATTACATTCAGTAAGTAAAACCACTGTCTCAGAAATGTATAACACGAATATATGTGTATAATTTTAAAATGCGCTCATTTTGCCGTCGAGGAAAACAGTTACAACTCTACACATTAATGAGTCTTTTATTGTGAAGGTCTGGTTGTCATTTTTCCGGTTGAATCCCGGCTAAGTTTCCGGTAAATCTTCGTCTATTCGCTGATAATTTTCAGTTTTTGTGACACGTTTCCACCTCATTAATAATGTTTGTTTGCTTTTATTTACACATATATTTTTTATATTTTCAACGGCCCCCTTCTATACGTCACATTTGGCCGACACGCGTCGGTAAACACTGTGACGTCATATCTGCGGGACGCTGTGCTGCCGGCGGATGGAGGGATGAAGGTGACAGAATAAAACACACAGAAGAAAATCAGAGTTTCTACACAGCGGAGACAGGTCACCTGAGGGCTGACGTCACGCAGGTACGTCCAGGTCTTGTTTTTAGCTGTTTAGACAGACGGACCGTGTTTCTGCTCAGCCTTAGCTTCAGGAGCAATAATAACGTTTTAATAACAGTAATTCTGCTGCTTTAGTTTTAGTTTAATTCAAATATAAAACATCCAGTTTACTGTGTTGGTCTGTAATGGTCTCTGTTGGTCTGTAATGGTCCCTGTTAGTCTGTAATGGTCCCTGTTAGTCTGTAATGGTCCCTGCTGGTCTGTAATGGTCTCTGTTGGTCTGTAATGGTCCCTGTTGGTCTGTAATGGTCCCTGCTGGTCTGTAATGGTCCCTGTTGGTCTGTAATGGTCCCTGCTGGTCTGTAATGGTCCCTGTTGGTCTGTAATGGTCCCTGTTGGTCTGTAATGGTCCCTGCTGGTCTGTAATGGTCCCTGCTGGTCTGTAATGGTCCCTGCTGGTCTGTAATGGTCCCTGTTGGTCTGTGATGGTCTCTGTTGGTCTGTGATGGTCCCTGTGGGTCTGTAATAGTCCCTGTGGGTCTGTAATGGTCCCTGTTGGTCTATAATGGTCTCTGTTGGTCTGTAATGGTCCCTGTTGGTCTGTAATGGTCCCTGCTGGTCTGTAATGGTCCCTGTTAGTCTGTAATGGTCCCTGTTGGTCTGTAATGGTCTCTGTTGGTCTGTAATGGTCCCTGTTGGTCTGTAATGGTCCCTGCTGGTCTGTAATGGTCCCTGTTGGTCTGTAATGGTCCCTGCTGGTATGTAATGGTCCCTGTTGGTCTGTAATGGTCCCTGTTGGTCTGTAATGGTCTCTGTTGGTCTGTGATGGTCCCTGTCGGTCTGTAATAGTCCCTGTGGGTCTGTAATGGTCCCTGTTGGTCTATAATGGTCTCTGTTGGTCTGTGATGGTCCCTGTGGGTCTGTAATAGTCCCTGTTGGTCTGTAATGGTCCCTGTTGGTCTGTAATGGTCCCTGTTGGTCTGTGATGGCCTGCGATGGTCCCTGTTGGTCTCTGTTGGTCTGTAATTTTCCCCGTTAGACTGTACTGGTCTGTAATGGTCTCTGTTGGTCTGTGGTGGTCTGTAATGGTCCCTGTTGGTCTGTGATGATCTCTGTTGGTCCCTGTTGGTCTGTGATGGTTTCCGTTGGTCTGTGATGGTCCCTGCTGGTCTGTAATGATCCCTGTCAGACTGTACTGGTCTGTAATGGTCCCTGTCAGACTGTACTGGTCTGTAATGGTCCCTGTCAGACTGTACTGGTCTGGCATGATCCCTGTTAGACCGTACTGGTCTGTGATGGTCCCAGTTGGTCTGTGTTCAGGTTCAGGACTATGTGATGATGAAGATATTAACCGTCTTCTTCACTAATCGTTTGTCATCTCTTCGTCTCAGTGTTTCAGGCCGGTTGGGGGGGGTCACCATGTTGAGTGTGGGGGGGTCGGTGAGGTCCACCGTCCTGCAGCTTCCTGTCCGAGGACTCTGCTCTGCTGCGTTCAACAGGAAGTCACCTCCACCTGGTCACACCTGCTCTGCACCTCCTGCAGTCTGCCGTCACACCTTACCCGGTCTGGGGACACCTCCAGGTGTCAGGAGGCTCTCAGGTGTCGGGGCGCTGTCAGGTATCAGGACACTGTCCAGTGTTGGGACGTCCCCCGGTCTTTGGACGCCTCCAGGTGTCAGGAGGCTCTCAGGTGACGGTGGCGGTGGTGGTGCAGGTGCAGACGGTTGGTACGGCAGCCTCTCGGACTCTGCGGCGGTTCACCTGTGCGAACACTTCCTGGCGAGCGTGCAGCAGGTGAGCGGGCTGCCGTGGTGGCTCAGCATCGTCGTGGCGACGGTGTCGGTCAGGACGGTCATCACTCTGCCGCTCGCCGCCTACCAGGTGGTCATCATCTCCAGGGTGAGTGACATGATGTTTTAATTAGTTTTAATTAGTCTCACGATCACTTATCATTGAACTGACTGATTTGTCTTCAGCTCTGTGGATTAATTGATTAGTATTGAGCTCTATTAGCTCAGTGTTCCTAATAAAGTGGACACTCACTCAGCAGCAGTGACTGATGGTGTGATGGACTTCACCTCCTCCAGGGGGCGACATGCTGCCTCCTCCTCCTCCTCCTCCTCCTCCTCCTCCTCTTCCTCCTTACCAGAGGGTGACATGGTGCAACCTCTTCTTTCTCTCCTCCTCTCATCTTCCTCTTCACCTCCTCTTCCTCCACCCTTTTTCTTTCTCCTCTCCTCCTCTTCTTCTTCCTATTTTTTTTTCCAGAGGGCAACATGCAGCCACCTCTTTGGCCACCTCCTCCTCTTCATCACCTCCCCTTTCTCCTCCTCCTCCCCTCTTGTTCACCTCCCACTACTCTCATCTTTTTCCGTTTTACCTCCTCCTCTCATCTTCTTCACCTCCCCCCTCCTCCTCCTACACCTTTCTTTCCTCCTCTTTCTATTTTTTTCCAGAGGGCAACATGCTGCCACGTCTTCCTCCACCTCCTCCTCTTCTTCACCTCCCATTACTTCTCTTCTGCTTCACCTTCTCCTCCTCTCATCTTCCTTTCTTCCAGTCCTCCTCTCCTCCTCCTCCTGCCTTCCTCTTCCTCCCCTCCAGAGGGCGACATGCTGCTACGTCCACCTCCTCCTCTTCTTCACCTCCCACTACTCTCCTCTTCTTCCTTTCTTCCTCTCCCCCTATACATTCTTCTTTCTCCTCTTCCTATTCCTTTCCACCTCCTTTTCTTCACCTCCCCTTTCTCCTCCTCCTCTCGTTCACCTCTCACTACTCTCCTCTTCTTCCTCCTCTTCCCATTCCTTTCCACCTCCTCCTCTCCTCTTCTTCACCTCCCCCTCCTCTCCTCCTCCTTTCTTCTTCCTCTTCCTATTTTATTTCCCAGAGGGCAACATGCTGCCACGTCTCCTCTCCTTCTCCTCTTCTTCACCTCCCACTACTCTCATTTTCTTCCTTTCTTCCTCTTCTCCTCCTCCCACGCATTCTTCTTTCTCCTCTCCTCCTCTTCTTCACCTCCTCCTCTCCACAGTCTCCAGCATAATAACAACAACAATATTATTAATTATTAATAATAATACAAAGAATAATACTAATAACAGTAACTATAACATGATAATAATAATTAATAACAGTAATAATGATAATCTGGTGATAATAAACACCAGTGGCTCCTCAGAGGGCATCAGATCATTAAATAGTGGGAGTGAAGGACAAAGCTAATCACATCGTGTACACGTACTCTGTGTTTGCAGTTCACGTACACAGTTTGAGCGTCACGTGCACATGTGACCTGGGAGCTGATGTTAATCCATCAGATGAAGTGGACCAATCAAAACGCTCCCGCAGGACGTAAACACGGCGGCTCCAGCACGTTTGTTCGTTACCTGAATTACACGAACGGCGTGTTTGGTGCTCAGACGTCTGCTGATGTTTTTCATTTTTCTTCATGTTTAGACTCAAACAGCGGCTGTGAGTGTATCAGATGGGCCGACGGCAGCAGACAGGAAGTCCCACGGTGTTTTGGGGACGCGCTCACGTGTCGCTGGTTTGAGTCTGAACACGAGATTCAGTGATAAGAGGTTCCATGAAAAAACAAACTGAGCTGAGATCAGTGGCTCTGTCGCCGCTCAGCCGGCCTCAGCTCTGTGAATCTGAACTCAGATCAGATCAGACTTTGTCCCCAGAAATATCTCAGGAATCCACACATCAGCTCCTCCTCCTCCTCCTCACCTACTCTCCTCTCCCCCCTTCTCATTTTCCTCCTCTTAATAATCTCCTCCCCCTCCCTAGCTCTCCTTTGTCACCTCCTTCTCCTCTTCTTCCTCCCTCCCTCCCACTTCTCTTAATCTTCTCCTTGACCTCCTCTCCTCCCCCGCTTCTCCACTCCTCCTGCACTCCACACTGCTTCTCTTCACCTCCTCGCCTCCCTTTCCTCCCCCTAATCTCCTCCTCAACTCCCATTCCTTCTCTCCTCCCCTCCTCCTCCTATCTGCTTCTCCTCATCCTTTTCATGTTGATAACCTCCTCCTCCTCCTCCTCTCCTCCTCCTCCTCTTTCCTCTGAGAAAACCAAACAGATATAAAACACTTGACCAGATCCGACTCCCCCGGCTGAACAGTTTATGTCTCACCAGGTGTCTGTAAACACGCAGACTCATTAGTTTACAGGAGCCTCGCCTCCATGGCGGTAACCATAGTAACCTCCAGTTTGATGCGCAGGTGGAGGCGCTGCAGGCGGAGATCTCGGCGCTGGCGAAGAGGCTTCGGTACGAAATTTCGGTCCGAGCGAAAGAGAGAGGCTGGACGGAGAAGCAGTGCCGGTGAGAATCAGAGCGCAGCTGTGCTTCTTATCTGATCTGTAGATTCATTCAAAGTCAGGCGAACGCCAACAGGAAGCTTCCACATGGAGACTTCGTGACCTTTATCCTGCTCTGAGAAAGAAGAATCCGTTAGAGACCAAACTCCACTCACTTTTCAGCTGTTTTTAAACAAAATCAAGTACATAGGAATGCCAAGTATGTCAACACACACCAGGAATGTGGTTTTCCCACTGCTCTCATGTTCTTCCACATAAATAGACATTTAACTGCTTTGCACAAATGTAAATGAACCTATAAGAGTATGATTCATAATACATGTATTCTTCTGAAATGAGATAATTTGCTGTATATAACTAGTCTAGGCTGAGAGCTAAGCTAACAGGGCAGCTAACAGAGCCCCCCCCTCCCCTGATGATAAGATCAAGTGTGACACTGCTGGTTACAGTGAAGAGATTAAAGCAGAAAATCAAGGGTGGTTGTTGATCTCGCAGAAATCACAGCGTCACAGGAACAAATGCAGCATCAGTAACCACCATGATGCTGCTGCACTACCAACCAGATAATGTCATCATCATCATCATCATCATCATCATCGTCACGCTGCTCTGTGCTCCCTGTTGTTTCTGTTCAGGCTCCAGTTCAAGAAGAATCTGCGTCGTATTGTTTCTCAGCTCTACGTCAGAGACAACTGTCACCCCTTCAAAGCCAGTGCGCTGGTCTGGGTTCAGCTGCCCCTGTGGATCAGCATCTCTCTGGCCCTCAGAAACCTGAGTATGGACCAGTCTGGTAAGCGAACACTGAGACTGGACCAAGGTTATCACAGTGAACGAATAACTCTGATGTTTTTGTTGTCAAAATGACTGATGGGTACTACAACCGCTCAGTCGACAGCTGAGAACAGGCGGCAAACAGGCTGAAATGGCCTCAACATAATCCTTTTGGACAACTGATTGGGGTCTGACAACAATATGTGAAAAGGATTCTTGCTGAGACAGACCTGTAAGATCCTTTTTTTAAAACCATTAACAGCTGTTATATCGGTCTCTTCAAGGCCACCAGACTCCATTGACAAAAATGCTGATTTTACACGGGAGCTGCTGGTCTACTGTTGTCTCGGTTGTTTGTATTCTTGTGTGATTTTGGTGTTTTAAAGGGTTAGTTCAGATCCAACAAAAAAGGTGCGTAACAAAAAAACAATAAAACAAACAAACTGATAGATCAAGGCAGCAGTAGACCAGCCATTCAAGTGTTCTGCAAAATTAACATTTTTGTCAATGGAGTCTGGCGGGTTTGAAAAGCAGGTTTACAACAGCTGTTTCTTATTAAACAAAAAGGATCTAAAAGGACTAATTTCAAAGGTTTTTGTACCTTCCAGTCATTTCAAACCTAAAATATGGCCCAGCTATCCTTTAACTATAACCAGCCTTCAAACTAAAACACTTTAGTTGACTTTAGTTTAGTTGACTAGACTTTAGAAAAGAAACTAAACAAAATGAAAATAAAAACTAATGAAAAATAGAAAACCATGATAACCACGGTGGGCCAGTCCTTAAGTTCTCACTGACCCTGGATCAGTCCTGGACCAGGACTTACTGCCTTTGACTAAAAGTAAACTGTGTTTTCTGCAGCGCTGCAGTCTGATCTGGCAGCAGGAGGCGGCCTGTGGTTCCCTGACCTCACCTTACCTGACTCCACCTGGATCCTACCTGTCTGCCTCGGACTCACCAACCTGTTCGTCGTAGAGGTCAGTCTGCTCAGCAGCTGTGTGATCACCTGACCTGGCGACGTCATCTAAACTAACCCTCCTCTCTTCTTCTTTCTGTTCTTCTTCAGGTGTTTTCTCTTCAGAGAGTCAACCCGTCTCGGTTACAAAGGTTTATGACGAACTTTATCCGAGTTTTCTCCGTGCTGATGATCCCCATTGCTGCTACAGTCCCCTCAGTGAGTTAAAGGATACGTCCGGTGTTTTTACATATTTTGGCTTTGACATTAAACCCACCAAACTCCATTGACGTAAACAGTGATTTTACCTTGCCGAACACAGGAGTGGCTGGTCTACCGTTGCCTCATTTTTTGTCTTATTGTGTGTTACACAAACACTATGTTGCACCCGAATTACTCCTTTAAAACATCCAAGTCACACAATAACATAAATAAACTAACTTATCAATACAGGAGTAGACTTAACAACTACCATGTAAAATACACGTTTTTGTCAATGGAGTCTGGTGTGGTTGAAGAGAGCGATATAACTGCTGTTTTTGGTTTAACAATCTCTGCAGGAATCATTTCCATAATGTTGTCAGACACTTAAAATGAACCCAAAAATATATTTGAAAAATAGGCCCCAGTTTAAAAATACCGGAGTTAACCTTTTAAGGGATGGTCTGACATGATGTGATATGAAATCAAATAAAATCCGAGCAGCTGGCTGGTTCAGTTTGGAGTGACACCAGGCTGACATACAGACAGAGGAGACGCTAATGGAGGTTTCATGTTCAGATCTGTTGGGTTGATGAATCTTTGAGTTTTTTCCCCCGAACATGTTGAGTCGAGTTCTGTCAGACGTCCACACATTCCCGCCAGCGTCCTGTGTTCGTTCTTGCCAGCATCACACATGTACATGCCTTCATCAGATTAAGCACACGCAGGCATGTGTTATCTGTCAGAGACTGGAATCTGCAGCTCAAACTCTGGAAACATGTTTCTGCTGCAAGTCTTTACAGTGACTGAGACCTGAAGCGAGACCTGACTCCAGATCAGTCCAGATTAGGTGTGAACAATCAATAAAAATTTTATCAAACATCGCAATATCCAAATTGCAGAAGGTGCATATATGTGATAAAGGTAAAATATGTGACAAAACAGCTTCATACATCATCATGATTTGAAGCCACCAGACTCCATTGGTAAAAACAGTAATTTTATATTACAGAATACAGGAATTGCTGGTCTACTGCTGCCTTGATCGGTTAGTTTGTTGGTGTTAATGTGCGACTTTGCTGTTTTAAAAACTTAGTTTGAATCCAAATTAACGTGTCAATTCACCAAAGTCACAGCAACCAGACCAGCCTCTCCCATATCGTGCAAGGTAAAATTAGTCCTTTTGTCAATGGGGTCTGGTGTGTTTGAAGAGAGCGCTACCTGAACCAAAGCCTGCAGCCGCACTGATTCTCTAAAATCACTTTGTTTTCTGTTTCCTCCCCCTCCCAGTCCATGGCTCTGTACTGGTTCACCTCCAGCCTGGTGGGATTCAGCCACAACCTCTTCCTCCGTTCTCCTGCGGTCCACAAAATGCTCAAACTCCGAACTAACCGATCAGACACGCCGTACAGAGACCTGCTGGCTGCATTTATTAACAAATACTTTAAAAAAAAAACTGATTCTTAGTGAGAGATTGTTGATTTTCTGACTCTGAACATTGTTTTCTGATTCTTAAAAAGCTCAGATTTGATCAACATGTTGATAAACTCCTTCAGCCACAGCTTTACAGTAACATAAGGTCAGTAAAGAGCAGCAGGCAGCTCCCACTGGACTCTTTATTTACATTATTTTTGGCCTGTCAGGCTACATCCAGCCTGCTCTGCCTTACTGCTGCTGTGTGCAGCCTGTTATTTGTTCGACTGGTTTAAATGTATATAAGTGTTTATCTCTAAATATGTACTTATGTATATAAACCAAAGCTGCGTCTTTAAACTTTCATCAGTTTGTGTCTTTTAAACGTTAAAACTGATTATTAGTATTCATTAAACTCTTTATTTGGATAATATGTGTTAAATAGATGTTTGATTCTCTGTATTGAGCCGTTTTCATCCTGTTCTGGGTGAACTGGACTAAACAGAGTTTGAACAATAACAGGAAGAATAAACCCGACCTCTGACTCTGGAATATTTCCTGTTTGTTATTTTCCCACCGACCAGCCGTCGATGCTCAGTGACGGTTCAGCGACGCTTCAGCATCTCTGAAACATCTGATTTGTTTGTTTCAGGGTGATTTTGGAAGGTGTTAGAGTTTTTAAAGAGTCTTTATCAATTTTTTTTATCGATTTCTCAGCGGCTCAGCTGCTGAGTATGGAAGCTCATTACCGCCATAAAAATACAAATAAAATGAAAATTACAGGATCTTTTTTGTACATGTTGGTATTTGACAGGTTTAATTAATTCACTTAATCAATTAATAAACAAAAAAAGGTTTGGTCTTATATTTTTATATTGAACAGGTTAAAAGTCTTTGTGTTTCTTCTCTTTCATTAATTCTTGTCTTAATTATTTTTTAGTTAATTTTATTTAAATCATGTGACTAAAACTACAAAGTTTTATTTAAATCATGTGACTAAAACTACAAAGTTTTATTTAAATCATGTGACTAAACTACAAAGTTTTATTTAAATCATGTGACTAAACTACAAAGTTTTATTTAAATCATGTGACTAAACTACAAAGTTTTATTTAAATCATGTGACTAAACTACAAAGTTTTATTTAAATCATGTGACTAAACTACAGGTTTAAATCCTGACTGAAGCTCCAGTGACTTGAGTTAAGTTGTTTTTTTTTTTTTCAAATTAATATTTTAAATGATGAGTGAAGTTCAGTCTGTGTTTTTCCTCCATACACTGGGATCGGGTCTGGGATCGGGTCTTGGGCTCCTCTGTGAGGCGGAGTCAGCAGGTTTAAACAGCCCCCAGTCTGCTCATCACACTCATTGTGTTCAGACCGGGACCCGTTTCAGACCTGCACAGTTCACACCACAGACCTCATCCGACCATCATGAAGTCCTTCAGCGTCCTTCTGGCTCTGGTCCCGGTTCTGTCGCTGCTCTCGGTCCTCCCGGTGCTCTCGGTCCGTGTCTCAGCGGTTCCGGGCTGCGAACCGTGTGACCCGACCCAGTGCGCTCCTCTCCCCGGGGAGGGCTGCGCGGCGGGCTCGGTGCTGGACTCCTGCGGCTGCTGCTCCGTGTGCGCCGCCGCGGAGGGAGAGCTGTGCGGCGGGCGCCGCGCGGCAGCGCGCCGCTGCGGCTCCGGACTGGAGTGCGTCAAAAGCGACGAGGACAAGAAGAACAAACTGGGAGTCTGCGGCTGTAAGAGCAACTACGAGGTCTGCGGCACCGACGGAGTGACGTACAAGAGCGGCTGCGCTCTGAAGAGCGCCAGTCTGACCGCTGAGGCTGAGGGCAAAGAGCCAATCACCGTCCGCAACAAGGGCCGCTGCGCCTCAGGTGAGTCTGAGACACTCAGGTGACCTACAGGTGAGACTGAGACACTCAGGTGACCTACAGGTGAGACTGAGACACTCAGGTGAGCTACAGGTGGGACTGAGACACTCAGGTGACCTACAGGTGGGACTGAGACACTCAGGTGACCTACAGGTGAGACTGAGACACTCAGGTGAGCTACAGGTGGGACTGAGACACTCAGGTGACCTACAGGTGGGACTGAGACACTCAGGTGACCTACAGGTGGGACTGAGACACTCAAGTGAGCTACAGGTGGGACTGAGACACTCATTACCTATAGGTGAGACTGACATACACAGGTGGGTCTAGGACATACAGGTGTGCTACAGGTTATCGATGAGCTACAGCTACCTGACCTCCAGTCTTTGTGCTAAGCTAGGCTAACAGACTGCAATATAAATGTTTTATTTTATAAATGTTTTATTTTATAAATGTTTTATTATTATTATATAAATGTTTTTATTTTAATCTCAAACTCAGACGAACAAATAATCCTTTAGACTCTTTACCATTAATAATGTAATAACTGCTCTAGAAAACTAATAAAGTTGATTTTTCTCAGATTGACAACACAAATAATTTGATTTAATTTATGAGGAAACAACAAAACTCTTTAATTATCTTCTGTGTTTGACACAGTTTTAATGTTTGTACCAAACATAATTAAAGTTTACATCTTGTTTTATTAGTATTAATCATCAATAATCAGTGAATGTTGTGTATTTTCACACATATCCTGCATTTATGTATATTTGTGTGTTTTTGGGGTTGAAATGAAGCTGGACATGTTTCTGCCCAACCCTCTGACAGTAACAGACAGTGAGTGATGATAATCCACTTTCATCCCTCTGAAAACACCGAATTCCTTTCTACATGAAAACCCACACTGAGCACGCTCAGAGCAAACAGAATTCCTCTGAGGTCAACGAGGATTTACTGTCTCCGATGGATTCCTGCGACCTGTTTCGTCCTGCTCGGGACTAATGTGGAAATTTCTCTGCAACCAAACTTCATATCAATTATCTTTTATTTAGCTGACAGATTCCTGCGACCTGTTTCGTCCTGTTTCACCCTGACGTGGAAAAACCTCCCTCCAACCAAACCTCATGTTAATTTTCTTTAATTTTACTGACGGAGTCCTGTGACCTGTTTCAGCTTGATTCTCTGCAGCCAAACTTCATGTTGATTATGTTTAATGTTACTGACTCATCCGTCCGTCCGTCTGTCTGTCTGCAGCTCCGGTCATCGTCACCTCACCAGGTGAGGTCTACAACGTGAGCGGCTCTCAGGTGTACCTGAGCTGCGAGGCGGTGGGTGTACCCACACCCGTCCTCACCTGGAAGAGGGTGAGTTTCTCTGCCACCCCCCAAACGCTCACCAGCTTCTTTAAAATTAGGCTTTTTTAAAAAAAAATAAGAATCAGTTTGGCCTCAAATATTACACATTAGATTATAAATTAAAAAAAAACCCCAGTCAGGCAGGATGAAATATGAAAGATGTGAATTCTCAGACCTGCGCCGTCGCGACTCTCCACCCGTCTTCCTGTTTCTGCTCATTTCCTGTTTCCTGCCGCTGTATGTAGAAACAATAAGAGTCTGCAGAGCTCCACCTGAAAATTTAAAACAGGAAATAGATCCGGGAATAAAAAATTCTCTGCGGAGAAACTTCAGAGTCAAACTACAGAAGCAGAACGGTGGAGCTGATTTTATACTTAATCTGGCTGACAGATAAACATATAAACCTCAAACCGTCTAATGGGAACGTTTCATACACGAAGATGAACCACATCAATATCACAAGATCACACGTTCACGTCACGTTCACACACAAATATGAAACAACATTAGAAGATCAAAGCAGCAGAGTTTGTTAATATGAAGAAATAGTAATAATAAAGTCATATTTAAGAGTTAATAATATGTTAATAATAAGTTAAATTAATTGTAGGTTAAAAGATAACATCTGTATTTTTTTAAAACGTGGTCAGTAGGTCGCTACAGTGGCTGTAATATAATCCTTTGGGCAGTTGTTTGGGGCTCAGATTGTTATTCTAAGTGTGTGACAGCATCATGGAAAGGATCCCTACAGAGAGAGACCTGGAAGATCCTTTTGGTTTAACCACAAACAGCCGTTATATCGCTCTCTGCACACACACCAGACTACATTCACAAAAACAGGGATTTTACACAGTAGTCGTTCGTGTACCGCTGTCTCAATCAGTTAGTTTGTTTGTGTTGTGGAGTGACTTGATGTTTTAAAGGATTAATTCGGATGCAACACAATATTTGTGTAGCATGCAATAACACAAACAAGGCAGCGGTAGACCAGCCACTCGTGTGTTCAGAGAGAAAAAAAATGACTGTTTGTGTCAATGGAGTTTGGTGAGTTTTACTAGTTTTGGAATTGGTCCAGTAGATCGCCTCAATCTGCAGCTGTGAAACAGGCTGTAACATAATCTGTCTGAGGCAAGTACCCATAAAGTTGGAATCCAATTTTTTTTTCCTCTTCTCATGAAATGATTGTGGCAATGTGATTTATTCTTGATAAATAAAGTTTATATCTTCTCAACTTTATTGATCAAACTCTTCCAAACACGTCACAGTGGAACTTAAACCACAATGAACCTTTGCAAACTGTGTATTCAGGCTTTAACTAAATTGGGGGTATTGAAGAATTATTCCAACTTTATGGGCAACAGTGTATGTGTTCAGGTCCTAGTAGTACTAATACTAATACCACACTGTAAAAATACTCGGCTACAAGTAAACGTTGTCTGCATTGAAAACATTAAACGTCCCCTGTGACTGTTGTACTATTATATATTCTAACATTAGATTCTTATTCCTCGTCGTTCACGGAAAATTTCACTGTTGGAGTTGGTTGGAGCTCATTTTCAACTACTTAGTATCAAATTGCAGCTGATGATTATTTTCTCCATCGATCCATCGATCCATCGATCGTTTTGTTTTGTTGAAATGGCGTCTCAATGACTCCATCACAATGCTCATTGTGTCCAAAGCTCCACATTATTAAAAACACCTGAAAATATAAAATAAAAGAGAAGCTGCAACCAGGAAATGATTTTACAGTAAAAACATTATTTATTATATATTATTATTTATTAAGAGTTATCAAAAAGTTGCCAGTTGGGTTTTTTTGAATCAGTTAATGGACTTAATTATTATTATTATTATTATTATTATTATTATTATTATTTCAGCTTATATTTTACATTTTTATGTTATAATTTTTTTTCTCCATATAATTTATGTCCAAAAGTCTGAATTTGTAAACTAACTAAAGCTGTCAGATAAACGTCGTGGAGTAAAAAGTACAATTTGTGCCTGTGAATTGTAGTGGAGTAGAAGTATAAAGGACAAGTACCTCAAATTTGCTCTTAAATGCAGTACTTTTGTAAATGGACTTCATTCCACCGCTGCCAAACACTTTTAGTCACAGAATCCCTTTAGCGTGCACACGTGATGATAACTTTGTTACGACTGTTTGGTGTTTAATGAAAACATGATAAAGTGATGCTGCTGCAGACTTCAGAGGGTTAACAGGAGACAGAGTCTCCTCCTGATGAGCTCATATCGTACCTGCAGCCTCAGGTGTTTTTCAGGTGTTTGCAGCGTGTGTCTGTCAGCAGGGTTTTCTCTGCAGGTTCGGGCTCTGTTTGTCTTTGTTTAGACGTTAGATCAGATTGTAATTATCCTGCACACTGAGGAACAAGCCGTGGCCTGTTTCTGGATCAGACAAGAAGGAAACGCTCCTCGTCAGCTCCTGCAGACTCACCGACCGCAACTGCGTGAAAAAAGCAACAACAAAAGTTAAAAATCTCAAACAAACAGAGTCCAGACGGCTTCCTCACAGTCTCGTGTGCGTATGATGATGATGATGATGTTGGTGATGAAGGTGAGTCTTTCTTCAGGTCTTCAGTGGGAAGAAGAGGACGGAGCTTCTTCCTGGAGACAGAGACAACCTGGCGATTCAGACGAGGGGAGGACCAGAGAAACATGAAGTGACTGGCTGGGTGCTGGTCAGTGTTTAACATGAACACACACACACACACACACCTTTTTATTTTTAAAATCATAAAGGATTTAAATTCTAATCTAAACATGTGGAACATTTATTTAATCTCATCTTAAATTCTCTTTGTGGAAGCTTTTGGTGTTGTTTTATATGGTTTTTTTTTTTAAATTTCATTTTACTT
Organism: Pempheris klunzingeri; assembly: GCF_042242105.1. NCBI lineage: Eukaryota > Metazoa > Chordata > Actinopteri > Acropomatiformes > Pempheridae > Pempheris > Pempheris klunzingeri. The sequence continues at coordinate 25,017,715 of NC_092020.1, read as the reverse complement.
GTATTCTTTTTTATTATTTTTATTATTTTTAGTGCTTATGTCCTTTGGTTTTATTCTCATTTTAAAGGCGGGGTCTGCAACTTATATCTTAGAAGCACTTTTTTGTCACTTTTGATGAAATTTACATAACAGCAATCAATAAATGAAATAGTTTGACAAATAATAAAATAAAGAAAACAGTCTGCTGTCTGTGGACGTCACAGGACTGTAATGAATTATTTCATGCAGACCAAATGAAATGATTGGACGGACGTCTTCCACAAGGCCAGGCCGACTTACTGCTACAGCTAGCGAGCTAGTCACACAAGAAAGGCAGAGAAAGAAAGAAAAAAACTGAAATCGCAGAAGAATGAGAGCGAGCCGCAGCTCTCAAATCTGTGCATCGCAACCGACTGTCATTTAGTGAGCTAATCATGCATCCATGGAGCTAACCGTTAGCCCAGCTAGCAGCAACTCTGAGCTCAAAGTAACGTAAGTAATTAACGCTACGTTCACAACGGCTGCTTTGCTCGTATGAAAAGTGCTATATAAATTAAGTTTATTATTAATATTATTTAGTGACAGGAAGTGATGTCATGACCTCGGCGGTCTGTTGGAGCATCACCGCTGGTGTTTGTGTTTCAGATCTCCCCTCTGACCGCAGAAGAAGAAGGGTCGTACGAGTGTCACGCCACCAACTCTCAGGGCGAAGCCTCAGCGATGGGAGCGATTCACCTGGTCGGGTCCATCGATGACATCGTCATCAAGAAAGGTAACGCCGCTGACGTCATCAAAGACGTCACCAACCAACAAAAACGAGCAACCATAGATTTATTATATTAACTGGATACCGAAGGCAAAAATGGCAGCAACAACAGGAACTGGAGGCGTCCCCTCTTTTATAATGGGGGTCTATGGGGGAAATGACGAGTGGCTGAAATACAGTGAGTGGCTACTGAGAAGTACTCAGAGTGTCGAACACAAGACACCTGATAAATTTAGTCCCTTCACACCGTCAACCTAACGTCTCCGGACAGTTATCAACGCCATCAACAGGCCCAGACCAAAAAGCCTCTGGACACAACTGGACAGACCTAAAACAAACATCTCTCTAATCAGCAGAAGCTTTACGTGCAGCTGTTTGTTCTTCTTTTGGTGAAAATATACCGTTCGGTTCCTTTAACACTGACGTGATTCAACAGAAGGCTCCACATCAGCTGCAGCCATCTTGGTTGTTTACTTAAATGCCTCCACGCCATCAGCCATCTTTTTAATTTGACTGGTCCGAACCTGGCCAGATCGGCTGGGAATCTGTCTGTAAACGGGAGGAAGACCAGACGCATCTGCCAGAGAAAATACAATGTGAGCATCCCCGGCTGACTCCAAACCGTCTTCCCTCTCCCATCAAGGCTGCTTCTTCCTCTAAACATCCTTATCTGGTGTCGTTCCTTGAAGATACTGCGGGTGTTTTCTACCCCCGTACATACTATCAGCCTTTAAACCAGTCAACAATGAGCAAACTCACACATTCCCACAGACCCAATCAGTCTGTGGGAACCTTTTCACTTTCCCATGAACCTCTCTGTTACCCTAGTGTAATAATATTAATAATAATAATAATAATAATAATACCCTAGTAATTAATCAGACGAAGGTTCATCCAGTTGGATGATCACACATAGATAGATTAAATTGAAACCACATGCAGTAACTATTCAAACATGATTATACATGACGTGTGTTTCCTTCACAGTCACAACACAACAACTAAATAATATTGATAATAATAAACAAAATACACACTGATAAGTAAATAAAACTATTACAGGTAACACCGCACTGCAGATTCGCTCACCACAGCATTAGAGGAATACGTCCACAACACTCAATTACTCCGTCGCTGGGAGGGAGGCTGAGATACCATGAAACAAACTCCTGACTGTCGGCTGTCCTACAGCTACATAAAGGTGGTACGAACTCCACGATGACATCAGGACAGCAGCACAGAAGATAGAAAACATGAAGAAGACAAAATATAAAACACAAATAGAACAGGAAAATAAAATATATATAAAGCATGAAGAAGATACAAAAGAAACAATAAGTAAAACATAAAGATTTCACGATATAAAATAAAGATAGAAAACATTAAGAACATATAAAACATAAATAAGATATAAAACAGACAGAAGGTATAAAATAAAAAACGGATGAAATAAAAATATATAAAAATAAAGAAGATACAAAAAACAAAATATAAAACAAAGAGGTTATGTAACAAAAAATATAAAACAAAAAATAAATATAAAATGTACCAAAAAAAAAAAACAATATATGAAATGTGAAGATTTCAAATGATACAAAATAAATATAAAAAACATAAAGAACATATAAAACACAAAGAAGGTACAAAACTAAAAATGAAACAAAGATGTGATACATTAAGAAAGTAGAGAATATAAATAAGATATAAAACAAAGAAGATATAAAGATATAAAAAAAAGAATCAAAACATAAAAATACAAAAAAACAAGACACAAAACAAAGTTATGTAACAAAAAATTATAAAACAAAAAAAAAAAACATCAAGATTTCAAATGATACAAAATAAAGAAGATATAAAACAGATAAGATATAAAACACAGAGAAGAAAACAGGGACTTTGTTTCATTCATATGAACACAAGCAGAAACAGGCTGACGTCGCCTCGCTGCTCCGTGTTCAAACTTTCAGTCTCGGCACGTTAAAAACACGCGTGTGCAGTCCGTCTGTGCTGGTTGCTGCGGTAACGGCGTGTTTTCATGGCAGGACACAAACCCTTTGTGCGAGTGTCAGACAGGTGATTTACAGGTCTGACCTCCTCTGAAACACTTCAGTGCCTTTAAAATTACACCAAACACGTCGACTAAACATCAACAGCCTTTAAAAATGAGCCGGATGTGTTGACTATTTGAAAAATCCTGTAAAAGTTAATTGATCTTGTTTTCTTTCAGTGACGAAGGAGGATGAACTGTGATCAGCTGACCGGTGAAGGTGATCGTCACAGGACACGGCTGAAGATTTTTCAGTGAAATTATCAGATTTTTCCTCATCATCTATTTCTTTTCATGTAGTTCTGAAATATAAACAAAACTCAGTTTGAATTTAAGTCTAAATTTTGTTGTTTAGGAGTTTAATGATTTAGTTTTTGCTATAAAAGGTTTAACAGTTAGATTTAAATGCTCTTCATCTTTAAACTTTTCTTATTGTAACATTTTGTACTTTCTATCATTTACTCTCTCTCCTCTGAGCAGCAGAGCTGGACTGAACTCAATATCAATCAGGCTTTTATTTTGGAAAGACATGAATCTGGTCATGGCCTGTAGGTGACCATAGCAACAGTAACGATGCAGCTCACCACGGCAACAATACTGATGCAGGTAAAAACAAACAAAAAAAACCCGTTACTAATCATCAGTTCAGGTCTGAATGTTGAATTTTAACGTTAAACTTAATTTGTTCGTTAAACTATTTTTTCTGTTTTTCTCTCTGAAAAATAAAATAAAATATCTTTAACTGTAAAAAAACAATGCTAGTTTTTATTGTGTTGTGTGACAAACTGATCAATAATCAATATGTCTGCTGTTTCACTGCTCAATAAACTTCAAAGCTTCCATTTTGTTTTCAGAAGCTTCTATAAAAGGTGAAGAAGTTTCCTCAAAAGAGAAAACAACACTTTTAAATTAAATGTAAAAGAAAAACAATTTCTTTGATGAGGAAAACACAATAAATATTAACTGATCGATCAATTATTAGTGGAACTTTTTAGTCTTTGTGCATGTTGGTTTGGTTGTTTTGTAGACAAGTCTTACCATAAAACTTAATTTAATCATCGTGTTTAATCATTTCACCTGTAATTATTATTAATTATCATTATTTCCAATAAAGTTCCTTCCAGAAAATCTCTGGAAAAATAATCAGTAAAAAAATCTTAATATTCTAAATTTGAAGTGAAACTGAATTTGGCCTTAAGTGGTTTATAGTTTCATTTTATTGGCTCAGACTCTCCCACGACTTCTGACCTCCGACTTGTCTGACCTTTGACCCCTGCCCCCCCCCCCCCCCCAGTTTGAGGTCACGCCCTCAAAAGACTTTTAGGAGAAACAAAACTCTATTTCGTTTGGTCATCACCACGACAACCTGATCAGAAAATGTCTGTTAATGTGTTTTTTTTTTAATTTTGTTTTTTATTGAACGAAACATAACATGCAGCATAAAACTGGTACAAAGTGGCCACATCTTCTGCACTGTAGCGTAAATTCTATCACAATCCAAAATACACAAAGTGTATAAATACATATTGATGATGTTAATGTCTTTATCAGTTCACCGAGGCTCCAACTGTTGACTATTATCATTTGAGTTTATTTATTCTCATTCTGAACCCTTTAACCAGCTCGTTTTGCTCGACCAGTTAACCAGGTATTAAAACCCACCTGCGTGCTGCTCTGACTTTAAAAACGTTGGCCCACCTGATCATGTGACCCCCTAAAAGGAAAAGCCCGGCTTAATTCTGGTAAGTCTCACTAATTTCCATGAGAATTCCGTTACATCACCAAGGCTCAGTAACCACGGCAACGGCAGGCAGTTCCGTCCCCTGGCATTCTAGAATCCTCAGCTTTGAATTCTAGAATGTTCGGTTCTCTTTGTCTTAATTACAGATTACGATCTTGATCCGTCTTGAGATCATGTTTGTTGTACTAAAGATTGATCGATTGATTGATTAGAGCTTAATTCAGCCGTTTAAAAAAAAAAAAAAATGTGGGTGGAAACAGACTCTAGTCCACGCATACCTTTTTTTTGGGAATCATAACGGAGGATTAAACTGAATTTCTGGTTCGCTACTTATTTTATGTGCATTTTTTGAAATTATCCATAAACATAAATTGATTTTTTGTTTGATTAATCAGTGGGTTTCATGAACGAAATCACTGAAGTACATGAAAAAAAACAAACAAAAAAAAAAAAAACTACTGCCATAGAATTATTAGAAGAAAACCTTTAGCTATTTTGTTCTATTTTAGTTTATTTATATTTTCTCTTTTATTGGGTTAGAATTGTTGAAACTGTGTGCTGCGTTTTTCTAAAGATAAACTGATGATTAGCAACTATCAGTAATTATTAGTAGTAAAAACTTTTTTCTCCCAAAGTGACCGAGCATGAATGTTTGTTTACTTTAGTTGAAATGATCACATTAGTAAAAATAATCTTTCACTCTTTATTTATTCAGCACAATAAATAAGCTTTCATTGGCTGCGTTGGTCACATGATGTTTGTTTGTACCAATCAGGACTCAGAAAAAGACCCATGTGACCACGACTCATCACCAGAGGAAAAATCGAATTTATTCTACTTTTACAAAAACAAAGCGAGACGACACAAAACCGTAAAAACAAAGAAATCAAACTTCTACTTGAGCCTCGTGCTGCTGATGTCACGTTTAAAGTCTGCGGGGAGGCGTGTGATTGGCCGAGCCGTCCTATGACGTCATCATACGCGGCGCGATGCTCATCGACATCAGCTCCTGGAAGAGAAGCTTACAGGCGTACGGCATCCGGACCAGAGAGATCTGATGGACAGACAGGCAGACGCAGAGAGAGAGACGGGTAATCAATAAGAGTGATCATCAGGTCAGTTTGATTAAGTGTCCAAAACTAATACAGAACCAATACCAAGATCAATACTTAACCTCAATGGTTATTGATATCATGTTTACCTGAGTTATGTGGTGGGTTACTGATCATGTTTACCTGAGTTATGTGATGGGTTATTGATCATGTTTACCTGTGTCTTGTGGTGGGTTATTGATCATGATTATTTGTGTCTTATGATAAGTTATTCATCGTGTTTACTTGAGTCTTGTGATAGGTTATCAATAATGTTTAACTCTGTCTTGTAATGTGACTGATCACGTTTACCTGTGTCTTGTTGCGGCAGCCTCGACACTCGTACGTGTGCGTCCGCGTGTTGGCGATGGCCATCAGTCCGCACAGATTACACACGTGAACTTGATATGGATCAGACGCCTCGAACAGACGCTCTCTGAGGAACTGAGCCGCTCCGTGAGCGATCTGACAGTCACGCTCCATCTCTCCGAAACGCAGACCGCCATCACTGAGACAGACAGGTGAGATGGGCAGGTAAGACAGGGAGGTTAATCATATAGGTGCCACAGACGGGTAAGACAGGCGTCTTACTCACCGTGATCTCCCCTCCATTGGCTGCCTGTTGAGGATCTGGACGGGGCCGCGGGCCCTTGAGTGGATCTTATCGTCCACCATGTGCTTTAGACGCTGATAATAAGTCGGACCGATGAAGATCTGAGACGTCAGCTTCCTCCCCGTGAATCCATTATACAGAACCTACAGAAGCACAGATCAATAATATTGAAGACACGGAAAGTTGAACAGTTTACAGGTGTACTGTTTGTTGCTAGTGAGTTTTTCAAATCAAACTAATAATCTTAAACTAAACATAACTATAACCCTGTTGAAAGATCTGAGATCTGGTCTGTCCCTCGTTCACACTGACATCATGCTGACATCACAGTGACATCACACAATCCAACATGGCCGCAGTGATTCAGTTAACAGTTTAAGGAAGGAAACAGCATGAGTGACCTCATTTCCTCTCAGGTGGTATCCGTATTCAGACAGCAGGTTTGACACTTTCTGCACGTTGACGGCGTCGTTAAACGGCGTGGCGTCACCGATCTCACCTTTGTTCGCAGAAACCTGAAACCAGACAGACAAAATCAATATGCAACATATTTGTGCATGTATCAGCTGCAGAGAGAACCTGCAAGTCAACAGACAGGGTGCCGATAACCCACTCTTTCAAAACAAAAACCAAAATGTTTAGTAGGATTTAAAATGTTATGATTATTAATAATTAGTGTTAATGCATTATAATAATTGATTACCATATTATCCTAAAAAATGTCCACGTTATTAGAATTATTATCTTGTGATCAGCACTATTTCAGTGATGTTATTTAATATTACCAATCTAGATTTAATGATTACTACCTTGCCCTGCAAACACTCGATCAGATGGCCGACTGTCATTCTGGATGGGATGGCGTGAGGGTTGATGATGATGTCAGGTGTGATTCCTTCGCAGGTGAACGGCATGTCCTTAAACACAAGACACACAAGTTAAATAAGTCAAAGACAATCAGCGTTTACCAGAGTTTGTTTAAGTGTAGCAGATTTAAAGATGGAGAATCTGACTTTCAGCTGATGGAGGGTATTTTGAGTCCACTTCCTGTTTACCTCCTCTGTCTACTTCCTGTTTACCTCCTCTCTGTCCACTTCCTGTTTACCTCCTCTCTGTCCACTTCCTGTTTACCTCCTCTGTCTACTTCCTGTTTACCTCCTCTGTCTACTTCCTGTTTACCTCCTCTCTGTCCACTTCCTGTTTACCTCCAGTCTGTCCACTTCCTGTTCACCTCCAGTCTGTCCACTTCCTGTTTACCTCCTCTCTGTCTACTTCCTGTTTACCTCCAGTCTGTCCACTTCCTGTTTACCTCCAGTCTGTCCACTTCCCGTTTACCTCCAGTCTGTCTACTTCCTGTTTACCTCCTGTCTGTACTGGATCCCACAGGTTCCTTTCTGTCCGTGTCGGCTGGCGAATTTGTCTCCGATCTGAGGAATCCGGACGGAGCGAACCTGCAGAAAAGATGAAGAAAATACGTGACTAACAGATTTCTTCCTCTCAGAAACACTTGGCCAGTCAGGTGTTGTTCTTAGGTGTGTCAGCTTTTCTGTCAGGTGTGGTGTGTCGTCCTCTCACCCTGATCTTGCAGAACTTGTAGCCCTCCTGGTTCAGGGTCACCATCACCTGGTCCACGATGCCGGTCTCGCTGGTTCTCAGAAAAGTGCTGCAGTCTCTCTTGGTGTAGCGCCGGTTGGTGCTGTCCAGCTCGTCGTCGTTCTCCGGCAACGTCACCGTCTTCCCGATAATCACGTCCTCCCCGGAGACACGAACGCCGGGTGCGATGAGCCCGTCGTCGTCCAGCTTGTCGTAGATGGCGTGTCTCATACCTGAGGATTTTAGATTTGTTGTCAGTCTGCAAAGTAAAATTAGGCCCACCCTCCACTGACAACACCTGTGACAGGACGCTGCTATCACACCTGAGATGACTAGCAGGTGCTTTCATACTGCAAACAGACTAGAAATCATATGTGAGTTTCTCATTTCTTACCCTGACAGGTTTCTCGTGTCGGCTTCTCAAAGATCTCCTCCTGATCAAAACCTTTCTTAGACTCCTGCTCTTTGTATGATCGATAGAAAACAGACCTGCAGGCGGTAAAAACAGCTTTAAAGACAGAAACAACAGACACTCAGGTTACACCGGTAACAAACTCCAAGTGTAGAAGTTACTGACCTGAAGAAGCCTCGATCCACAGCCGACCTGTTCATGATCACAGAGTCCTCCTGGTTGTATCCCGTGTACGAGGCAATCGCCACGATGGAGTTGATACCTGAAAACCAAACAGAAAGTTTCAGTTACCGACACTTCAGACTAGTACGGACACCTGAAATGTAGTGAATTCACTTGTGACTTGTGTCTGACTGTACGGGGACCGGGCAGGTGTGCGGTACCTGCGGGCAGCTCTCTGAAGCGCAGGTACTCCATGGATCGGGTGGTGACCAGGGGTTTCTGAGGGTAGTACAACACGTGAGCCAGCGTGTCCATTCGTACGTGGAAGTTGGTGATGTAGACGCCCATGGCCTGTTTGCCCATAGCGGACTGGTACGTGTTCCTGGGAGACTGAACGACAACAAAACTGATGTAACATTTCACTGAGAAAAACACGATCGCACAAGAGGTTCCGGTTTGTCTGCTTGTACCTGGTTGTGGTCGGGGAAGGGGATGATGGAAGCACAGACTCCGAGGATCATGGACGGGTGGATCTCACAGTGTGTGTAGGTGGAGCAGTAGGCCACGCCCTTCTCCTGGAGGTCGTCAGGGGTCATGGCGAGCATCACCGTCTCCTCCTCCAAAGTGTCAATGTACTCCACTACGCCACTCGCCACCAAGTCCTGCCAGCTGACCACCACAAACAAAACAACACAACTTTACGTCAACCGACACATTAGTGGTGAAATAAACAAACTGATAATTATTCCCGTCAAGTTTTTTGATCAAACTGTACAGGAAAAAAAAAAGACAAACTAACACAGGACTCAGCTAACGCCACCGATAAAACAATTAGTCGATCAAAAGAAAAATCAATTGGCAGCTATTTTGAAAATCAAATAATCATTTGATTTACTTTTCAAGCAGAAATACAAAACATTCTAGCCTCTAAAATAAAAAGTGTTTGCTGCTTTTCTCTGCTTTATTTGGAGATCTTTGGGTTTTAGGCTGTTGATCCAACAACATAAGATATTTGGAGACGACACTGTGAGCTCTGGGAAACGATGATTAATCAGGAAAATAATCAGCAGATTAATTGTTAATGAAAACAATCAGGAACTAACAAAGTTTACGGCAGCAAACAGCAAACTCGATGGAAAGAAGCATCAAACTATTCATGTCGTCTTACCTGCACCCCGTCTCACCTACATTTGTTTCACCTAGACATGTCTCAGCTGTAATCTGTGTCAGCTGTGGTTGTCTCACCTCTACCCCGTCTCACCTGTAGTTGTTGTACTCTCTCTCCTTCAGCTGGTCGATGTGTCGCCTCTTCAGCAGCAGTTTCTGTTTCTCGACGATCAGCAGCGGTCGGCAGATTCGTCCAGCGTCCGTGTAGATTCTGATCTCACGCTCTCTGATGTCTCTGATCATCGACACCTGAAACATTCAGAATAAAGTGAAATTATCAGTAATATTCTATATTTGTGCAGACCAAAAACAACCCGGCGATGACTGTTAATCTTCACAAACACCTCACAAATATTTGGGTTCATTTCTAAAAAGAGTTTAGAGACAATGATGACATCCACACTAGCAAACAGCGTCTCTGAGTGGGTTTTAATTACCTCGGACACGATGATGTCCATCTGTCTGCGGAGTTTCCTCAGCGTGTTCATCAGCTGTTCGGGATCTTTGTGGATTCCCACCCAGCAGCCGTTCACAAAGATCTTAGTGGCACTAAAACATAAAACACAAATAAAACCAATATAAAACACATAAAGAGTCACAGAGAGTTTCAGCACTGAGTTGGTTTGATAGCTGTTGTTGAATGTTTCTGATTATTGATTAATGATAAAGTCCAAGCTCTTAATAAACTGGATGTTTGGTGTTTTCATTCTGAGAGGAAGTGCTGCTGCCACCTGGAGGTCAGTTTGAGACATTATACAAGAGCCATGAAGTTAAATATCACAGAAATAACAGAGGAACATCTCAGTTATGCTGCTTTTTATGGATTCAGGCAGACGGGATGTCATTTTAGTGGAAGAGAGCAGGATCGTAGTATTAGGGGAGGCTGGCAGAGAAAACTAGTAACAGCAGATGGCACTGCTGCTTTTTGCCGTCCTCGGCAACTGAATTCACAACCAGATGTTATATAGCTGTCTTACACAAGGAGAAGACATGTAATGTATGTTTGCAATAACTTAATTTCAAATGTTCAGCACAGTAACATATTATCATGTGTTTCTTTATAACAGAGACTGCTGATGAGTTGTTCTGGAAGCTGCAGAAATATCAAATCAAGCCGAAGTGACTGACTCTGCGATGGCAGCAGGTGAGATCTCCTCCAGGTTCTCCATACTCCACTCCTCCAGAAACTCCAGAATGGGAGACGGCTGAGAGCCCACGGAGATGTAGGCCATGAGGGCCAAGTTCTTCACCAGACCCACAGCGTGACCCTGAAACACAGCCGCTGTCTGTTAACGCCTTCGTCAATGTGACTGATTGTACAACGAATAAAGCTCCGGTGAAGTTTTCAAATCATCCACAGTGCAACAAAGCTCCAGCAGACCTCAGAGAATCAATCTGGATTCAGATTGATGGTCAGATTATTTGTATTTCCAGATGTTTTGGGGTCCTGTGTTTTGTACCTCGGGCGTCTCGGCGGGACACACCATTCCCCACAGTGTGTTGTGCAGCTGTCGGGGTTTTGCCAGTTTGCCGTCTCTGCCGATCGGAGAGTTGACTCGCCGGAGGTGGGACAGAGTTGATGCGAAGGTCAGACGGTTCAACACCTACAACCAGAAAAATGAAACAAGATGATGTTTAGATGTCGACCTCAGGACATCGTGGTCCCGCCAAACAGAGACGACTAATGCAGAACCATCTGAAACATCTTCCTGTCCTTAAAGCTGCACTGAGACGATTTAATGTGAAGATGTCGGACTGAAACTGAGCTTCAATAAAACATAGATGTTGTCAACTGTTAAGGTGTTGTTAGCTGATTTTATTAGTCCAGATGGAAGGTGTTCAGTAGGATTAACTCATATAATCTACATCTGTGTGACGAATGGAATGAGCGCCACACTCCAGAGGCAGGTGGTCTCACCTGTGACACTCCAGCTCGGGCCTGGTGAGCCTTCTTCACGTCGCCCCAGTTTCCAGTAGCCAGTGAGTACTTCAGGCCGTCTGAGATGATTCGGGTTTTAATGGCGAGCTCCAGATTGAAGTCTTTTCCTCTGTCGATGAACTTTTGAGCGTAAATCCGGATCTCCTTCAGCAGGTTCTTAAACATGCTGAAGACGGAGAGAAAGACAGTGTTTTTTAAATAGTATTATTATAATAGTAATATTATTTCTGTTTCTACAAATAATTAAAGCTGCAGTAAATGTGTCATGTGATTTATATGATAATAATATATAATAGTGTGTATATGTGTACACATATGTGGTCAAAGGTCAGATGTGATGACAGTGAATGCAGGAAGCCCCACCCTCTGAACAAGAAGGCCAATAGTGGCCCGGCAAGGTCCAGCCTCTTGTTGCCATAGTGATCTCTGTCATCCAGCTCTCGTCTGCCGAGAGCAGCCAGCAGCAACCTGTGGACCATGTACCTGAAACACAACGACACACACTATAATACACACTGAAGTACACAATAATACACACCGACTTCTCACCTGTAGATCTTCCTAAACCTCAGGTGGGGACTCACCCTAAGAAATAAGCCTTCTTGGTCTCACAGAAGTCGCTGACGCCGACGTGCGGCAGCATCTCTTTCTGCAGAACTTCTTTTGCATATTTGATTCTTCGCTCCTTCGTCACGCCGGGTTTCGCTCCTCTGGAACCGATAAAGTTCAAGGCCACGTTCTGCTCCTGGATCACAAACGCTTCGTCCAGAGACGGCTTCACCTGGAAACACAGTGACATCACTGGTGACGTCACAGCCGTGTGAGCGGGGCTAACAGTGACTCTACCAGTAGATTCTCCCTCAGTGTGTTTACCGTATGACCTTTAATGATGAACTAACAGCCACTACCTGATCAATAACTAATAATCAGACCAACCATCTCCATCATCTCGGGGTCGTCGAAGTCGTAGATGATGTGCTCCAGGATGTCTCTGTCGGACACGAAGCCCAGCGCTCGAAACACGATGATGATGGGAACTTCCTGTCTGATGTACGGCAGTGTGGAAACAATCCTCTGACCGATCGCACTCTTCTTCACTCCCTGAGAGAGAGAAAAACAATCAATAATAAATGACCTAATCATTCACATCTGTCTTCTGATTGATGGATCCAACCTATTATTCTATATTAAGATATTTAAGATATCTAATGATTCAGCTGAACTCATGAAAACATAACAAAATAACAAGGACTCCTGTATCCAGGTGAATTTGAGGACTCACCTGTCCTCCTCTGGCCATCATGCTGACCCAGATGGTGCTGGTGGGACGAGACGAGTTCTCCAAACAGGACCGACACTCGCCTGTGTAGGCGTACTTTGAGTCCTTCTTGGCAAACACATACACTGTGTTGGTGGCCATCTTTTCCTGAGCGATCAGCACCTGAAAACCACCAACACACCAGTTTAAAGATCAGAATAACCACCAGAGCAGCTACCTTAGCTTAGCATAACACCCTCAATGATGTCACACACTGCATCACGATGTCAGAGCGTACCTTCTCGGAGCCGTTGATGATGAAATAACCTCCAGGGTCGAGCGGACACTCGTTAAGCTCACACAAGTCTCTGTCCGTCAGGCCGCTCAGCAGACAGTAGGTGGAGCGAAGCATGATGGGAATTTTACCAATGAAAGTCTTCTGGTGCTGAGTCTGCAGCTGGTCCTCCCCCTCCTTTATGATGGTCTTTGTGATGTCAACGTAAAGGGGGGCCGAGTACCTGAGGGGGGGTGACACAGTAACACAGACCAGGTGAGACCAAGTGAGAGTGACACGATCGAGTGAGTGTAGGTGAGATCATGTGAAACCTACGTGAGGTTTCGTAGTCGGGCTTCGTTGGGCATCATGGGAGACGGAGCTCCATCTCTTTCCCAGTGGGTGGGCTTGGACAGGTAGATCTGCTCAAACTTCAGCAGGTAACGAGGCTGAAACAGAAAAAGGAGGTCAGAGTGGTGTCGTAATGAAACACGGGGTCTGTAATTATCTAAAACCAAATTAAAGAGTTCACTATCAACGTCCATCCAAACCAGGTCTAGATAGTAGTCCTGGTCCAGATTCAGCTCCAGGTTTGGTGCCTTACCGGTTCCTCCACCTCCCCTGAGGTGTGCTGGGCTTCAGCCTGGAGGTCGATGGGCGGAGCATCCTCGACGATCCTCTGAACCGACATCTGGATGAACTCATCGAACGAATCCAGCTGCTGGCGCACCAGACCCTTCTCGTCAAAATAAGAGCTGGAAGAGGAGATCAATCACATCAGTCTTAGTTATCAGTTATCTGGTGGGAGCTTCTCTCACTGTCAAACGTAAAATGTTATAAAGAGGAAGGTAAATGTCAGATTCACAAACAAAACAATCTAAATTGAAGTACGTTCTGTTTAACAAACTCTCCTCAGTGTGAAACCTCCATCAAACATCAGCAGGCTCACATCTTCTGGATTGTTTATAGACTCATTTATCAAAACTATCATTTACAGAAACCCTTTATTCCCCTCTGTATCTGTATGTATTAAAAGATGAACTTCAGCACGTCTGTGGCTCGATTCTCCTTTAAAAACATCTGTTAGTGGATTTTCTCTGCAGCGATGTGACACCGGTGACTTTACCTGATGACGATCCAGCACGCTTCCTGCCACAGATCTGGAGTGATTTCATCTTCGTCCTCATCGTACTGATTATCTGACCAAACACACAAACATTAGAGATACTGTCACTGATCAAAGTGTATTATTACTGATTAATATCTGTGCGCTGATCAGATCAGCTTATTTTAAATAGTTACAGCAGTTTGTTGGGTTCTTATTTGTCCTCATCAGTTATTTCTAATGTTTCTGGTTAAACTACAGATACGTTTCCACAATATGGACAATTAATTATCTAACTACATAAATTATTACCTAACAAGGTTAACTACTGGAGACTAGTTATCATTACAGATAGTGGTCCATCCCAGGGCTGATGTATTAATATTGATTCTGATACTACTAAAGTGTATTTGCTACTTTTACATTGTAGTATTAGTACTTTCACTGCAGTAAAGGATCACAGGAGGAACACAAACAGTTTACCAGAGTTTCTATCTGTCTGAATGTGTATTTGTACTTTAATTTGTGTACATTTTGGGGTTTCTGTCTGCTGGCTGAAACAAAGCACCGCGCCAATAGCTTTAGCTGCTGTTAGCATGTCACCCAGTAAAGGTTCATGTTTTTACATTAAGCTAAAGTTAGCCTGAGTGTTCGTGATTGTTCGCGGGTGTTACTGTGAGCTAACTGCTGTTAGCATGCGTGTTCACTCGGTAACATTAACAGTTTGATGTTTTTGTATGAGAAGCTAACGCTAGCTAACAGCTAAGGGATGTTTTGAGATGAGGCTAACGTTGTGTTAATAAAGTTCAGTCCGGCCGAGTGTTGATAAACTGTAATCTGCCTGTGTGTTGATAAAGTTTCTGCAGGTATAAGCAGGTAGGAACTCACCTTCGTCCTGGTCGTACATGTTTTATCTCCAGAAAATATTAAAATCCAACAAATTGAAAACTCCGGCACGACGTAGAGCGCGCCCCGGAAGATAAATACTACTTCCTGTATTCTTCTTCGTTGGCGGTGTTTAACGCAGAGATGACGCACGGCAGCCCTCCTCCGTTTGGACCGCGACACTGCAGGTGTAACCTGCACCTGTTGAGTACAGAGAGTAAACAGCATGTTGGGTAGTTTTCAGCATTAAGTGTTGTAAAGTTATTAAATGAAAGAAGTTACAGTGCTGAAGAATTTAATAAGTAAATAACACAAAATACCAGAAATTTATTTAACAGTTATTATAGAAGTTGTATTTTTTCCTTTAGCAATAATCTTTTTATTAGTTGACCCGTTGGCAATATTGTCTTTTTCTACTTTTACCTTACCATGCCAATAAAGCAATATGAATTTTTAAAAAGAAACCTAAAAAGTAGAGGCTTTAAATACGTGTAACTGTAATATATTTTGAGAAAAACACTCAACATAAATGTAATAAAAGTATTAAAGGGGATATTGTGTTTATATGATGATTTATTATAAGAGGTGTTTAAAAAAAGAAAAAAAGAACCAGACTAAAACAGATCAATTAGTTACCTTGCAGCATAGATTACTATAATGATCAACCCTGGGTACCATCATGGTATACCCTGGTTGCCATGGTGATCTGTCGTGGTTGCTGTGGTGATTTAATGTAGTTGATTGATTTTATTTAATATTTAAAATTTTCATAAAAAAACAAAACAAAACACAACACCAGTACTGCTATGGTGTTAGATGTTGAGGCTGTAATAATTCCTGTGTGTATAAACCTCTTTACGTTCTTTATCTATTTTTCTTCAGCTTCATCACTAAATTCTTGAGCTACAAAGACTCGAGGCAGAAGGGGAATAAATGAATTAAACGAACAAATCAAATAGAAATAAAAGAAAATTAATGACTTATAGTGGGGAGTGAATGTAGTTTATCAGCTGTCTCATTTGGGGTTCGGCGAGATGGTTTCAATATAATGTTTAATTTATGTTCACAGAAAGATTTTTATTATCTGTAACTGTTGGACTAATTCTGATGTTTGAGTCCACCATCAAACACTTTAATGTTTATTTGTCAGCCACCTATTTTACTTTAATAGAATAAATAAAATGTGTTGTTTCTATTTTCAACATCAGCCCACAGGTGAGGATTTAAGTGTGTTATGCTGACATAAACTAGTTAAATCTACAAAAAAAATGTCTGTTTAAGTTTATTTATTTATTTTAAAGAGCTAAATTCTTGCACCTCATGAAGTCATCCAACGAATTAAACAATTTAAAAAAAAAATTTTTTTTTAATTCAGAGAGCTTTTTATCCGCTCTATTATAAAAACACCTGAACACACACACGTGCATATATTCTCTATATATATTTCTCACATTCTTATATTTGCATTTATTTTTAATATATTTTGTTATATCGCTTGTTTTTGCACTTCTTCTGTTACTGACACTTTATTTCCGCCTCCTCTGCTGCTGGAACAAGTGAATTTCCCCGGTGTGGGATAAATAAAGTCTCTCTTATCTGAACACAGGCTGCTTGAACGTGAATATCTCCGCAGTGTTAAAGCTCTAATGCTACAAAACGGCCACGTACAGTGTTGCTCAAGTGCTCGTTGACGTGGTTATAGTCGTGTTCCTATGAATTTTACAATTATATTATAATAGCTAATAAACATGAGCAATAGTAATACATAGAAGCTAATAGAACATTAACTAGCATAGTGTCGATTAGCCAAAAAAAACACGTTACATGAACGTTGTTCCTGCAACAGGCTGTCGCTAAAGAGTCGCCAAACAAATTAGCACTTGGCTAATTAGCACAGGGAGCTAGCTAACGGCGATGGTGGAACAAAAGCATATGATTGGTTGACGTGCAGCAACAAGTGTCGCGCCTCATTTTGTAGCTTCCATTGAAAATGACTCTTATGACGACACGTTGTTGTTGCTCGTAGTGTGAACTCAGCTTTAGTTTAAATATTTTATTCCTGGAGGGACAAAACCGACGTGACAATCACAGTAATTACGTTTAGTTTCCATCGACGTGTTGCTGCAGCAGCCTGTTTGTTAACATCTGGCATGAAACTTTTGCGAATTCTATAAAGATCTTTTAAATCTAGTTTAAAATCTCCTGTAGCGCTCCTTAGATGACATTTTTTAAATATATATTTTATATTTAACCTATTATCCTACCTCATGCACTTTATTTGTTTTCCACGTTACCGTTTGCATATTTGTGTACATAAATAAATCTAAATTTAAATCTAAACACGCTGTATATGCTGTACACATCCATATTCTGTTATATCTAATGGAACGTGTATGCAGTCATCCCACATTTATTCTGCATCATCGCATTACTGTCTTCTTCACACCTTTGGTCATAGCTTTTACAGACATACTTTTATATATATTCATATATTTTCATGGTACACAGAGCTTAAATATTTATGCTTATGCTAAATGTGCGTTTGCTTCATTTACTTTGTTCAACTTGTTGTTCTTGCTCCCCTGTTTGTCCGCTTATGTGTAAAAACATGAGAGCAGCAGAAAACCTGAAGGGAATTTCCTTGTATGTGATCACATATTTGACAAATAAAGCAAATTCTCACTCTGATACTAAATTATTTCATATAATTTGACGCAATGCATTGTGAGTAATGCCATCAGTATTTAATATTATACTGTAAATGTGACTTTAAGTTTATAATAGTATTAAATAGTTTTATCTTCAGAGGAAGCAGTTTGAACATCACAGACTCATTATCATCTTTTAAGCTGGTCAGTATTATGCAGAAATTGTTACTCCGTCGTGGTGTTTCATGTATTCATGTATGTAAATATGTTGTTGTGCAGACTCGTGACAGAGCCACTCTTGTTTTTCTGCCCTAGTGTTTGTGTTGGAGTCACTCTGTGTCACTCCTCCTCCTCCTGGCAGTTTTCGCTCTGTCAGCGATATTTCAGAGCAGACAGAATGTTGATCCCGAGATTAAAGCCCGAACAAAAGAGAGCGGCCGCCGTCACAACAGAAGCTCACATTGTTTCGGACGACAACACAGAGCCCGTCCTCTATATGACAACAGCACACCGACGGCAAACATCAGAACCACAGAGGACCTGCACACGGACACATCAGCAGCCAATCACACGCCAGGAAAACCCACAGATTCACTCTCCTCTCAGACCATTTCTGCATTTCACTTTTTTTTTTGTTTTCATTTGGCTCTCTGAGTTTTCATCCAGGATGTTTGGCAGGACTCTCGTGCTGGTCTGCGTTGCCGTTTTCTTCTTTGCAGGTAAGACTGGACCAGACTGGGTGTTTAAAACAGTGTCAGGTGTAAAAACAGGGGAATTAAGTACAGGTGAAGGATGAACCAGGTCTGGTTTACAGTCCACATCAGACTGGATCGGGTCCGCAGCCAGTCCCAGCAGCTCAGTAAGTGTTTTAAATTAAATCAAAACAGGTTGCACCTCACAAACAAGAGATCAGTTGTTAAATATAATGATATTGTTAAACATTGCTGTTTAATAATAATGATAACTGATGTAAACATCTATTACCTATTACATCAGACTAAATGACGCAGATTTCTACATGTATGTACAAATAAAACAAAGTCAAACCTGTGTTTTACAGGGACTGTAAGGTCAGTTCCTGTTTACATAGACTGAGGACTGGTTGTCACCACTACAGATGCTGAAAACAGGTTTAAACATAAAATGAAGTCTTTACCTGCTAAGAGATTTCTTTTTAGTTTTAGTGGTGAAACTTGGTTTTGTGAATCATTAGTTTTAAGCTAGTTAGTAGCTGCTGAGAACTGATTTTACAGTTAACTGATGAGACCAGGTGTATAGTCCTGGTAAGACTGTACAGAGTCATGGTCAGGTATTTAGTCCGGGTAAAACAGAATCAGGTGTATGGTCCTGGTAGGAATGTGTAGAGTCAGGGTTAGGGTCCTGATAAAACCGCATAGAGTCGGGTGAATAGTCCTGGTGAAACAGGGTCAGGTGTATAATCTTGATAAAACCGTATAGTGTCAGGTGTATAGTCCTGATAAAACTGTAGAGCCAGGTGTATAGTCCTGATCAAACAGAGCCAGGTGTATAGTCCTGATCAAACAGGGCCAGGTGTATAGTCCTGATAAAACTGTAGAGCGTCAGGTGTATAGTCCTGATAAAACTGTATACAGTCAGGGTCAGGTGTATGGTCCTGATAAAACTGTAGAGTGTCAGGTGTATAGTCCTGATAAAACTGTATACAGTCAGGGTCAGGTGTATGGTCCTGATAAAACTGTATACAGTCAGGGTCAGGTGTATGGTCCTGATAAAACTGTAGAGTGTCAGGTGTATAGTCCTGATAAAACTGTATACAGTCAGGGTCAGGTGTATGGTCCTGATAAAACTGTAGAGTGTCAGGTGTATAGTCCTGATAAAACTGTATACAGTCAAGGTCAGGTGTATGGTCCTGATAAAACTGTAGAGTGTCAGGTGTATAGTCCTGATAAAACTGTATACAGTCAAGGTCAGGTGTATGGTCCTGATAAAACTGTAGAGTGTCAGGTGTATAGTCCTGATAAAACTGTATACAGTCAGGGTCAGGTGTATGGTCCTGATAAAACTGTAGAGTGTCAGGTGTATAGTCCAGATAAAACTGTATACAGTCAGGGTCAGGTGTATGGTCCTGATAAAACTGTAGAGTGTCAGGTGTATAGTCCTGATAAAACTGTAGAGCGTCAGGTGTACGGTCCTGATAAAACTGTAGAGCGTCAGGTGTACGGTCCTGATAAAACTGTAGAGCGTCAGGTGTACGGTCCTGATAAAACTGTAGAGCGTCAGGTGTACGGTCCTGATAAAACTGTAGAGCGTCAGGTGTACGGTCCTGATAAAACTGTAGAGCGTCAGGTGTACGGTCCTGATAAAACTGTAGAGCGTCAGGTGTACGGTCCTGATAAAACTGTAGAGCGTCAGGTGTATAGTCCTGATAAAACTGTAGAGCGTCAGGTGTATGGTCCTGATAAAACTGTAGAGCGTCAGGTGTATAGTCCTAGACTGTATATAGAGACCAGCCGTATTAACAGTGAGTACTAGAGGCCATGATAAACCTGATCAACTCTGCTTTTCAGATGCTGAGGACACATCCATGCTGTACAGGAGGGTAAGAAACAAACTCAAACATCTTACAAGCTCCTTTCTACAATCTGAACATATTTTAATAACCAAAATTAATGAAAATGAAATGAAACTAATTAACTAGTTTAACCTGAATATTCCTTTTTAAACTATTGACTGTTTAATAGAAAGATCATCATCATCAGGTGAAAATCAGGTGTTGTGCATTTCTCATTCAAGTAACACAACTTGTTCCCACACCAACCATCTTCTACTGTTTCTATACGTAAACCAGATTTAATATGAAAATGACCAGACAAGGCCTCAGTGCTCAAACTGTGAGGAGATCAAAGTGTGTCCTTCACAACCACTTGCTGCTTCTTTAGGCGTTAAACAAATTAAATAATAGTAATAAAAGGTTAAATAGAATAAAAAACTGATTCTTTTTGGAGTCACAGATGTGTGACTGTCTGAGAAAACATGGTGTAACATCCGTTCTTTGTTGTTGCTGCTGCAGCCCTCCTGTGCGGGGATGAGCGTGACTCAGGCGTGTCCTCTGAACTACTCTCCAGTCTGCGGCAGTGACGGCATCACCTACCCGAACGAATGTTTTCTGTGTGTCTACAGACTGTGAGTCTTTTATTTAATCTTCTGGTAGCTACTAGTTTTCTTCTTCTTCTTTTAATCTATTCGACTGGTTTCATCTGTGTATGTTTCAATGCTGATATCGTTGAAATACTGTGATGTATTGATCATAAACAGATGTTTACAGCCACCACTAATTAATAAATTAGCCCAGTTGTGGTGACTTTGGTGTTCTAATACCAAAGTCACACACAAACCAGCCAACCAGTGGTAGAAAAGAGAAATCTGTGTTTGCAAGATTAAATTACTGTTTTTGTCAATGGAGTCTGGTGGATGTGAAACGTCTGATTCTGGTTAAACCAAAAGGATCTTCCAGGTCTCTCTCTGTAGGGATCCTTTCCATAATGCTGTCACACACTTAGAATAACAATCTGATAGGTTTAAAAATGCCGTAGTTATCCTTTAAAATATAGTCAGTATTGTTGTAGTTATTGGAGGTGGAGCTGATACACCTTTACACAGGTAGAGGCAGTTATCGCCAGTGGACATAAATATTCAATTAACTGTTGATTAATGTTTATTTCTGTTCAGGGAGAAAAATGCTGACATTTTGATTGTGAGGGAGGGACCGTGCAGAGGATGACATCATCCCGCTCCTCCCTAACTGATGACGTCGTCGCGCCTCTACGCACACCTATGACGTCATCACGTGCATCTTTGACTTCTGTTTGAATGTAGCTGTTAGCGTGTAGCGCGCACACACTCACGCACACTCTCACACACATGACTGCAGCCATAGGTGCTCCTAATGCAAACGCATTTATTTTATAATGCTGTGTTTTATATTTTCATATCTCTGTAAAGACATTTTTCATTGGAATCTTTCACCAATAAAGATTTTCATTTTTCTCTGAGTTGAGCCGCATCACTTTCTGACAAACGTCGTGAACGCAGTGTCTATTTGCACCTCGGGTGAAGCTACAGGACTTTCACCCAGGAATAATAGGTTTCAATACTGTGCGAGACCAAGAGTGAATGACATTAATTTATTTGTAAACTTAGCTGGCTTATATATCTCAGTTTTCTTTTGTTAGAACCAGTTTTCAGTCGCAGTTTGGTTAGGTTTGGGCACCAGAACTCCTTGGTTAGATTTAAGATAAAAGATCATGGTTTGGATTGAAACATAAAAGACAAGATACATTAAACACAAAATATACTTTTTTCCCAACATATAACTGGGCACTAAATACCCACATTGGCTGTTTACACCAGGGTGCAAATAGCATCTGCCGATCTTTAATTCAGTGTTGAACCCAACTGTCACCAAGCACAACCCCCGATCCAGAATGGAGGCCCCCCACATCCTGACACTTCAAAAAACTGGACTCTATATATCCTTTATTATGGAGGGATGGCGGTGCAGTGGTTAGCTCCATCATAAAGGCCCAAAACTGCCACAATATAGCAGTTATATTATACTACAGCCATATATATAGTAGTATAGTTGTGGTTTGTGGCGTGTTGTGGTCAACATGTTGGTTTGATTATAAAAAATGTTCTTAAAACTGCCAAAAAATTAAATTATACAATAAAATGAATGATTCCCTGACACAATACTGTGTCCAACACAGTTAAATACACAGAGGGGTGTAATTTAATACAAAAGTCCTCTGTGTACTCTGAGCTTTGTACTGTGACACACAAAGATAGATAAACACATATTCATGGTCACTAACAAACAAGTGATGCATGGAAACTTGAGCACCGCTGTGGTTGTGATTCAAACCTGTGGTGTGAAACATTTCTTTCCCCCTCGCTCTCTGTTTTTTTTAAAAAAAATTTTAAAGGAAGGGAATTAACACGATATTATTAATATCACAAGAGAGGGTCAGTCGTGGTTTTACATTGTTTTTATGGCACTTTGCAGAGGTTTGGTGCACACAAGTAAAATCGTGTTAACAATCAAGTAAACCTAAAACAATAATCTTATTTTGTTTGACTAAAAATAGCCTGCAGAAATCTCTCGCAACTCACTGCATATCCCGACTATGGGCTTCAGTTCTGAGTAAACAGCCTTGATGGTTGGTCAAAGGGCGGAGAAACAGCCCACCACAGCCCGACTCTTTCAGCGAAGCTACCGCATGTGGCTTTTCTTGTTCTCATGACAGACGTGCAGAAGGACTCTTCAAAGTGCTGTGAGACCAGGAAGACAGAGGGCTTTATTCATTTGAGTACTTTTCTTCCTATGTATATATCT
This sequence comes from Pempheris klunzingeri, assembly GCF_042242105.1. Classification (NCBI taxonomy): domain Eukaryota; kingdom Metazoa; phylum Chordata; class Actinopteri; order Acropomatiformes; family Pempheridae; genus Pempheris; species Pempheris klunzingeri. The sequence continues at coordinate 24,994,661 of NC_092020.1, read as the reverse complement.
CAAAGCATTTCTTTGCACAAAGAAAGATGAATTGTGCAACATAAAACTGCCCATGTGTGAGCCAAGTGACACATTCACATTCACAGGAGTGCTCTTTCTCTCACACACACACGGTTACCTGAGAGCTCTCCTCATCTATTGATTTTCTGTGTGGTTTTGGTTCACATTTCCTCTCGCTTTTTGCCTGCAGCGGTCCCTCAGACCTGCAGACATCCGCCCATGCTGAAGCTAATGTGAATTCAAAAGTCCTTTTTATCTAGTTATTCAGTTTAATACGGCCCACACAAACAAAACAGGATGATTTTAGCTTAACAAAGACACAGGAAGCAAAACAAGCTAGTGTACTTCGAAAAACTTTCATTAACTCCAATAGTCTCTTGCTGACATGTTGTAGCCTATATTGTTAAATAGTTAGATAACCAACAGTCTATGCAACAAACAGAGGTGTGTGAAGCCAGCAACATCACAATGAGAAAGGGACAAGTGCTCATTAAGCCACAGAGTGTTTTGTATCATATATTTTATATTTCATGGTGATAAGCAGTAATAGCAGGTGTATTTTTCAGCCCCCAGACCTCCAAACAGAGACTGCAAAAACTCGGAACTCTGTCTTAACCCTGTCGTGCATAGAGGTCACTACAGCGTGCAGCTATTGAAAAGCTGTTTTCTTGTATATGCATGAGTTTTGATGGCGTAGTTGCACATCAGCCCCTACAGTGAAGCTACTGCATCATCTCATCCACTCAGAGTGAAACCAAGATGGCCGACAGACAGCCAGAAACACCAAGTTGCTCTTTTTTTTCTGTTCAAACCTTCTATAAATAGAAACTCTTCCAGGTAAGAAAAATATGGTGACATCAAATAACATCTAAGGAGTCATGCAATTGCTACTTGCTAAATGTACATCATGCATCACCAGCTATATTTCAACTACTGGACATGTAAATATATCTTTATAAAATGTGGACTGAAAATTAAGTTCTAATCTTGTTTTTCACGCCTAAAGATGAATAAATAAACTCATCATAATTCCTGCATGAAAGGGTTAAACCTGTGGTGCAGAAAAACACAGTTCACCTGCTTTCTCATTAAACATTTGAAACACCAGCTTGAATCTGCCATGTTTACAGCCATGTCTGCCGGCTAGCAGTCGTCTTTTTCCTACGTTGTTTCTCTGCGTGTCTCCAACCACAAACTGTTAGTGACCAATAGAAACCAGCATGAAACCGACCGGCACGACACATAATGTTACCGTGCCACCTGTGTGCACATACGTGTGCTTATGTGCCTTTGCAGACTTACAACCAAAATGATCAGAATCAAAACACTGCTCCAAAGTGCGACCTTTAAATACACGCACACAGTGTGTCAATAAGACAGCCTTTGGTGCTGCTGAAAGACTTCTGGTGCTTGTGCTAAATTAAGCACAAAACACAAAATCTGGATATAAGGCCAGTCGTGTGGTTTGACAACTAAGAACATGGAAGATGAGAACATTTCTCTTCAAGTATAACCGGATCACAGGTTTGCTAAATGTAGGCGTTAAGCACACTTTCTGCCTTACACCCTCCATTTATGGTATGTGGGCATGTGCAACTGATGTCTCCCTTTGGGTAGACATCAGTTGCCTGTGCGAAGGGTTGCTGTGAACTACAATGATCGGAAAACTGGCTGCTTTGATTCTTCTTTGTAGAGTGTGTAAGTAAAATTCTAACAGTGTGAGAAAAACTGTAGTAGTAATGATCTTTGTGCTTTACATTTGTCGCTGACTTTGTCCTCTCGTGTTGTTGCTCTGTTTTTGTTTCTCACTTCTTCAGACCTGATTCAAAGTGCAGACGCTGCTCGACCCCTCTCTGTGACTGTGGTTGAGAATGGAGGGAATGTTACTTTGCAATGTTCGACTGCTGATGAAAGCCAATTCTTTCTATGGTTTAAACAGTCTCTTGGACATCTGCGCCAAGAAGTCGCTAGTGGACACACATTAAAGATTAGCGAACCGTTTAAAGAACCGCATTTCACGGCAACAAAAGACAATAATGAGACATTTCTTACCATCACAAATGTCAGCAAAGAGGATGAAGCTGTGTACATCTGTGTAACTGGATTCGGGTATTCACAGAAATCAAGTCGTGGCATCTTCTTGGCTGTTAATGGTAAAACATCTTTTAATTTCATTGTGACTACATGATCATCAATGTGTCTGTTTTTTAAAAATCCTTCATATAATTTAGGTAATTGATTCCTTTTTTTTTTTTTTCACCAAATCACGCAGATGATAATCAGACATGTGTTGATCTAAAACAAAGTCCGGAGGCGGTGTCGGTCACGCCGGGCGACTCGGTGAACCTCCAGTGTTCACTCTCCTCCAAGAACAAGAAAAAACAGTGTCCAGGTGGACACAATGTGTACTGGATCAGATCTGGATCAGGAGAATCCCATCCAGGCGTCATTTACACTCTCAGGAACAGCGATGAACAAGTGGAAAGGAGTTGTGTCTACAGTTTGTCCAAACCTATACAGAACTCCTCAGATGCTGGGACGTACTACTGTGCTGTGGTCACATGTGGGAAGATCCTGTTTGGAGGAGGAACCAAAGTGGACACAAGTATGTCTTTACAGTTGTATTTCAATCACACATGCATCTTGTATAAATCCATTTATCCCGGTTATACTAGATCCAGTTTAATCCAATATCAACTCAATTTGATAAACCTTAAACATTTATAGAGTGCTGCAGGAATGAGTGATCATACGTGACTCTGCCTGTCTTAAGACATGCAGCAGCTAACAAGTAGCTAAATTAGACCACAGAAGTCGTCGGGGGACTTTAAACGTCATCGTCTGAACATGGAAACTCGCCTCCTCACTCACTCACTAGTCCGCCTTCACAGCCTCTAGTTGCATTTATACTTCTCCCACTGTCCAACTTGCAGATTTATCAGTTTATCGTGTTTTGAAATTGTGGTTCTTTCAGATTTTAGTTTGGTTTTTAGCCCAACGTTGGTTTTTAACGTGTGGCGACTGCATCTACACTTCAAAATGCCATAAAACTGGTGGGAAGCAATTTTGCATTTGTGAATTTAGTTTTTTCTGAACAAAATATCAAAGTATCATGAAAATCTTGTTTGCCACAGAGATGATTTTCTGCAATAATGCAAAATCCAATGGAGAAAACTCTTCGGCTGATGGTTGATGGAACCAACACGCCATCCCTTCAGCGCTAAATGCTAAAATATTGAACAGGAACTCAATCATTCATAATATTTAAGCTATGCAAACATTATATTTTCCTTTTTTAATTTATTACATTTAATATTTAACTTGCCAGCTGTAACTTTTGACCAAGCTAGTTTTCTAAATGTGTTTCCAGTAAGAAGTTCCAGTTCAATAATGCTTCATGTCATTCAGGAGCAGAATTGGATCCAGTTGTACTCGTGCTCGGAGGACTGTTAGCCTGCTGTGTGATTGTGATCGCTGTCCTTATTCTCCATATACATCGAGGGAAGGTTTGCAAAGGTAGGTGCACCACATTTTACTTACTTTAATATTATCATTACATTATAATTTTGGCTGTAATAACACATTTTGACCAGTGCATGACACTAACAATATGTAACTGAAGACTTCCTTTAAAGAAATGTGTCTGTGAGCATTTGGTTTTTTAGGTTTTAAAACTGGACCCAGTTTGAATCAACCAACCAATCAGAGTTTGTTTGCACGAAACTAGCCAATCAGAGCGACTCAAACAAGGGCAAATAAGGGCTTCAGTGGCTTCAGGCAACAACAGGAAAGCCACAGACTCCCAGGGACAACATATTGTATATTTGTGTATACATATTGTAAATTCTGGCGATTGTGGGAATAACCAAATATTTTACCCAAGTAAAAGCTGACTAAATACTTTCATAGACGACGACACAAATCACCCTGCAGTGGCAGCAGTAACCATCTTCCCCTCGTGTGCACACACACACACACACACGCTGAGAGCTTTGTTTTTATTTTCAACAGGAGCGATGAGTGCGTCCCAGCACCTTGGACATGAAGATGATCAATCAAATGATCAGGTAAATGTGGTGTTGCTCTCTGGCTAGATGTAACACTTTTTATTTATCAGATCCTCTGGACAGGACATTTATAATATCATACATTGTGCATACAGAATACAAACATCTCTTCTTCTTCTTCGTCTTGATGTTACAGCCCTCATCTCTGAACTATTTGTCATTAATGCATATGATAATTTTCTGTGCAGGATGACAAAGCAAAGGCAGCAACCTATACAGTCCTCGATTTCTCTGCAAGGACAGTAAAAAGACCGAAGAACAGGAGGACGGAGCCGCCACAGGACTGTGTTTATTCTGCTGTTAGAGCAGATTACCAGGACCAGCAGCACCCCTAGTCATAGGCAGAGCAAAGGTCCTCAGGTCTGTTCAGAGCCTCAGCATCTGATATTTCATTCACAACTGAAGCCCCATGGTGTCAGGAAGTGTTGCATTCAGGTAAACCTGTGGGAGAAACGTGATTATTGATATTTTTATATGTCTTCTCATGCAATCAGTGTTGAGAAGAATTCTGCTTTTAGAGACGCTCGTATGAAACTGATTGATTTTTCTAAAAGAGAGCTACACACACCAGGTTTGTTGGGTTAGAGTTATGTCCAGGTTCAATCCCTCAAACGTTTGCATTATTCAGATATTAGTTTCAGCAAAACCAGCTGTTTTACACAATAACATCGCAGTGAAGTCACTTTTTATTTGTTGACATACACTACTCACAAAAAGTCAGGGATATTCGGCTTTCAGGTGAAATTTCAGGATGAACCTAAAATGCATTCTAACCTTTCCAGGTGAACTTAATGTGACCTTCTCTAAACCTTTGAATGCACATGTCCAACTGTTCAGTGTCTCAGTACTTTCTGCACCAGCTGCTGTTCTCTAACAAGAAGCTTAACAGCAACATTCACCACAGGTTTGATCCATGAATCCACCAATACATTTCCTGCTTCAGTTAGAATTGGTATTTAAACAGTCCTCCTCATCCTGCTGTTCACATTCTGACATCATGAGACCAAGACGACACCTAACAGTTGATCAGCAGCACCTCAACACTGGAGGCTTCAAACAGGAAGTCCTCAGACGGAGGTGTTCACTGAGCTTAGAGGGTCACAGAGTGTCATCAGGAGGTTGGAACAGTGATACAGAGAGTGGAAGAGTCACAGAAAGGAGAGGAGTGGACGTCCTTTGGCCACATCCCAATTTATTGAGACACTGAACATGTTTTGTTGTGGTCTAACAACAGTGGTGGGTATACTTGTTTAAGATGAAGAAATCACCAGTGCATGCTTCTACTTAAATGCCCTACTTCCATGATATAATATCACTGTAGCATTCACTTTTTACATTTTCCATATATTTCACCTGAAAGTTGAATATCCCTAACTTTTTGTGAGTAGTGTAGTTTGATTCCAAATCAAGTCCACAAATAACCACACAATAATAATAAAATAATAAAAATAAGTCATCTGCAGCTCTTAAAATGTTTAAGTTTTTTGGGTGGGAAAGTGATATTTCCATTCTGTATTCCTGCTCATAGAAATAATATCAATAAGACATTTACAACATTTACTGTCCACAGAATACATGCAGTATAAACTTGCATGACGATGCTACAGAAATATTTTTCCACTTCCCAGTTTCTCGATCAATAAACGATTCTGACACCCACGGCATCAAGAACCGATCCAAACACACGCTGCTCTTCTAAAATCTGTAAACCTTCCTGTGAGGAAAAAGATGATTTGTCTGTTATGTGATGTCAGATAACAGCTTCACATGTCTTTTTAGGCATGTGCAAATCTTAATTATATTATATTTTACTCCAGAAGTTTCTCATTGATAAAACTGTAATATGAGTTGTTGTTGCTGATAATTCAATAAAATCTATTTGCCAAAGTTAAAGGAAACCAGGTTCACATATCATAGTCGGTCCGGGAGTTTTCTTGTGTCCATTTCTTGTATAATTTAATTAAGACACTTTAATACAGTTTATTTATTTATCAGGGCAGCATGGTGGTGCTCGCCTCACAGCAAGAAGGTTCCAGGTTCGAATCCCGGTTTGAACCTGGAATCTTTCTGTGTGGAGTTTGCATGTTCTCCCCGTGCTAGCGTGGGTTCTCTCCGGGTACTCCGGCTTCCTCCCACAATCCAAAGACATGCAGGTTAGGTTAATTGGTGACTCTAAAATTGTTTGTATGTCTCTATATGTTGGCCCCGTGATCGGCTGGCGACCAGTCCAGGGTGTAACCCCGCCTCTCGCCCGAAGTCAAGGAATGTGTCTGTCAGGAAACATTAACATAAAAGAAAATAAAACAGAGATATTTATAATACAGAAACTACATTAAATAATGTAGTGAACACAATGAAGTGTTTTTTAAGTGGAAGAGCTCGATAAGCCATACATTCAACAGTCCAAAAGTCTGATATTGCAGAAGACACAGACTGGAGGCCTTCCCAGACACACAAAGTGGAATTACTTTTTTTGCAAATGTGTTTTAATTCTGTGTGTTTTCGTGTCTCTCGGAAGAAAAGATCTAAATCAGACCTGATCAGTTTGAATAAAGTGTTAACTAACATCAGTGAGGTAAGGGCACACATTGTACGGAACGCATTGGACAAAGAGACGAAAGGAGCGCTTCATAAACTAACATTAGCTTTCTGACACCTCTTGCAGCTCTTCCTTGCTGCACCTCTAGTCTCTCTCCATATCCTGTCTTACCCCATAACCAGGTCTGTTCTGAGCAAACGGCGTCAGCGGTTGGTCAGAGGCAGAGAAACCACAACTTTGGTCTGTCAGCGTAGCTTCTGCATGTGGCTTTGCTCGTTGTTTTCAATGGAAACTTACAAAGTGTTGCAGATTCCTGTGGCAAATGTTTTTATGATACAATATCTTCCAAATCATTCTCCTGAAAGCACCACGACAAACTACAATTGTGGGACAATGCGGTGGACAAAAACAGCAGACAGACAGCTACTCTAAATGTGTCTGTCTGCTCTCTCTCTCTGCCTCCCCCCTTGCTTGGAAAATTATTATATCTTTAATCATAATGATAACTATTCAGTCTTTAACCCTTTAAAGCCTGAACCATGAAATTGGAGTGTTTATTAAATTAATTTTGTTTTAACCCCTTGAAGGTCCTCAGAAATAATCACGTTAAAGATCCTTACACACATAAATGTGTATGCATAAAAACAAGCCATAAAAATGTTAAAAATCTTTCTTTTTAAAAAAAAATTTTTTAAATAGTTTTTTAGACCAGCATCAGCCCTAATCATACATATCAAATTTTAATTAGTTTTTTAAAAAATTAACCCTTAAATTGCCATGTTTTTAATTGCATATTTGCAAAATTATAAGCAATATGCATGAAAAACTGATAAAATATGCTAAAAATAAAAATCACAACACACTAGAAAGTGCTGAAGACCCTCAAAGGGTTAAAGTTTAAAAAGTTTGTATCATTTTTGCTACATCCGGCATTTTTTGTGCAATCTGTTGCTCACAGTTTGTCCATCTTAAACAAACAAAAACATATAAAACACAGATTTAACACAAAAAAACACACAAGAAATATCACACTGATGATTAAATCAGCAGGGATCCACCATGTTCATGGTTTTCAGAAACATAAAAACACTAAAATACAGAATTCTGAAGTCACCCAATAACAGCAATCCAAGTTGCGGAGGAGCAGGTCATTAGCAGGTGCATATTTTGACCAACACAAAGGAAATGTATCACCTCCAGCCACACTTTCATCAGGGGATTTTATTTCTTTTGCTGTTCTCACAATAGTTGACAGTTGAGACACACAGGAAATGACAGGTGAAAAGGGTGACGTGAGGAGCCTGACATGCAGTGAACGTTCATCACCGGAACGAGGGGCGCTGCACTTGTACGGTTCTCTATGCATTGAAAACACACACTCCGAATCTGATCTCATGTAAATAGCATGTTTTTTTTAAGGACATTTTGCATGTTTTGTTTACTCAGTTGTAAGCTTCTCATCAAGTTAGGAATAATAAATATGCAACATCTGGTTAAATGAAGCTCGCTGAGAAACATTTCAGGTGATGGTTTTAGTTTAGGTTTTAGCTTTAGGCTCAAAATATGTGAATAGCTTTCTGAAATATGCTACTTTGGTTTAAAATAATCATGTTGATGCACTTTAACACTTGTGACATGTGCATGTAAATATGATATTCCATCTTTGCACTCTGTAAAGACTTCAACATAAAATGACACGCTTAAACCCAAAAAATACATTACGTTACCGGGATTAGTGAACATCCTGCAATCTCTGAATTCCAAACTGCAATCCCCTGAAAACAGTAATCACATTACTGAAACATGTTATTACTGTCAGCAATGCATTTATGTCCAACACCACCCCAGACCTGAATCTTGTCCTGCAGAATCGAGATCCTGGGCCTCATAACAGCCTGAAACAAATTCGGCTCGGAAAAATTATAGTTGCTGAGGCTACAAGTGTTAATCCAACATGCAGATGAAATTTCAGAATAAGATACTTGTCATCTAGACAGTAGCGGCTTCTCAGCTATAAGCAACGACCACAGACTTTAAAAGCAGCGTGTTACTACACTGGTTTATCTCTGGTCATGGAGCTGTTTCTGTCAAAGTAACCGATTATATTTGGCTGTGAATTACAGAGGAAGTCAACATGTCTTGGAAAGAAGCGAAGACAATGACGAGACAACAGTGAGGAGTCTTTCGTTCTTTCGTTCCCTGTTGCCCAGCAGTGCTGCTCATGACAAAACCACACGAATGTAAGTGATTTCCCATGTTTTTGACCACAAGCTCCATTTGAAGGCAGCAACCATCTCACTTAACGGCCCATTTAGGAGAAAAAAAACATTATTATTGCAAATAAAAACTTAGTGTATTCAATATATTGTATATCTTGAGATTAATCCTTCATCTCTAATGCAGTTCTGCTGTCTTACACTGAAAAAACAGATATATCACATCTTAGTTTCACTGAAAAGGGAACTTGCCTTTGACCAGTAAATTGAGGGCGAAGTACTTTGCCTGCATTTCAGCCAATCACCAGGACTCCTGCTTTGTAAACCTCAGTCACTTTGTGACTACATCTTCCATTTGTGCGGGGAGACATCAGTTGTGCAAGATCTGTACCAAGATGATCCTAAGATCCGCTGCTGTGATTCTTCTTAGTTCAATGTGTAAGTGCACTTTTTGTCTTCTTTCGAGTACGATTGTGAAATACGGAAAAACACATCAGATCTCAGGTTTAGACTAATTATTTCTATTATGTTACACTTTTTTTTTTATCCCATCTTGTAACTCTGTTATTGTTTGTCTCTTTTCTTCAGACCTGATTCGAACTGCAGAAGAAGAAGTTCCTCAGCAGATCCCTTTGACTGTGGCTGAACTTGGTGCTAACTTGACTCTGAAATGTCTGGTCCCTCAGGAAGAAGCCGGCTTGCTTTACTGGTTTAAGCTGAAGTTTGGGTTTATGATCCAAACAGTTGCAGTGGGAGCTTATGGCGAAATCAAACTGACAGGAACATTTGACAACTCAAGATTTGCTGTGACTAAAGTAAATTCTATGCATTTTCTTCACATCGCACATGTCAGCAAAGAAGATGAGGCGATGTACTTCTGTCAGTCAGGAGCGGTGTACGTAATGAGATTTATAACGGCCATAGTTTTATCTGTGAACGGTAAAGTATGTTCATGTCAGTGCCTTTTGTTTGCAATGTCCGTGTCAAAACGCAAACAAACCAGCAGCTGATTTTCTGCATTTTCTTCGTCTTTGTGAATCACACAGACGATAAAAATCAAAATAAACCTGTGAATGTGAAGCAAAGTCCAGAGACGACGTCAGACCGGCCGGGGACGAAAGGTACGTCTGTAAGGTTGGATTAGAATAAGTGTAATTGTATTTTTATGTATTGTTTTTTGATGACTGTATTTGAAATATAATATAATGTATGTATTTCTATGTATATTATTTATAGACATATATTTACATAATTATATATATATATTTATTTATCATTAGACTGTTTTTCAAATTGTAGTTCTATACATGAAGACAACAAACTCACTAAAGCTGGCCAAACAACAGCAGGAAACAAAGCTCAGGTTGATTGAACTTAACAAGCTTACTAATATATTACTCAAATAGTTTATGTTGTAAAGAATTATTTGCTGAATAAACATCGTGTCTGTTAATATTTTTTGGCCGCTTTCATAGATATGCTACAGTGGTGAGAACAATGCCACCAAATGTCAGATTTACAAAAAATATTATTGTTTTTTTTACTTATTGCATTGTATATCTATTTAAATACATTAATGATCTCATAAGTTGTTTTTGCTCCCGGCTCACTTGTGGCCTGAAAGATCTCAAACATTTATTACATTCAGAGGTTTTGACTCATAACTTCCCAAAACAAATTTTCTAAATGCTTATGCAGAGTTTGTTTTCATCCCGCCTATTACATGACGTCATTATATAATACAATTCTTTATAAAATGAATCATTATTTACATAGCATTTGATAACTTAGATAATCTCTTCTGCCGTATTCATGTGATTTAAAAGTCATGTATGCGGTAAAAGTACAGGAGGAGTAAAGAGTTTAATGTTTTCTGACATTATTCTTATTTTCAGGAGAACAGTGGGACCCAATGATCATTATCCTCGGGATACTGTTGGCTGTCTGCGTGACTGTGATCGCCGTCCTCATTTTCTCAAGAAACTGAAGGTAAGTTCAGTAACACTGCAAAGACGGCACGTATAACTTTTATTTAAAGATTTGAAAAAGTATCGGGAGAGTCATAAAAAGCCTGCCAAATACGATGTGTGATCTAAGGGTGTTATTCAGTAAATTGAGATTATCTGCGCATTTTGACAGGTTTCACTAATCAAATCTGCATTTAAAGCATTATAGTTATGATATTGAAGATTTTCAGAAAACAAAAAATCTGTGTCAAATTTACATTTCTGGGAAAAATCCCTGAGCGGTAGTTGGTTACTATGGCCAAAAGACACAAAAAGACCAATGACTTAAAAATGATGAGACTAAAAAAGAAAAAGAAAAAGGACATTAAATGTTCAGGTGAAGACAAACCAAAATGCAGTTACCACTTAATGCCGTAGGCGTTGCTCTCGACTGCTACTTCACTACCTGATTCTTGCCTGTGATTGGTTCCTAGGAGGACGGCCCTTTATTTGAAGAGCCAGGATGGCGCCGGTCCGAGGGAAACAAAGAACAATAGACTCATCTTGCTCATCTCTCAAGCCACCCATTGGACTGTAGTGTCACCCCACTGAGGGCTTGGTTGTAGAGATTGTAATTTGTTTTTCCTTCTTAACCTTCTTCCACAGGTTATGTTTATTGTTTTAAGGTTTGTTTTACGTTTTTTTGGCCTTCCTTCGACCTCAGCACCAGTTATGAGGATACACACAGTAAATAAAACTCTCTCTGGTTAATTTCAAGTGATCTGTCTCTGTGGCTGCTTTGAACTTGGGAAAGATGAGTTTCATCCATGTTGCATCTCAGCAAGGCCTAATAAATGAACACAGTTTGAAAACATGGCTTGACACACAGTCAGCTCACTTTAAAATAAAATGTCAATTAGAGGACATCTACATGAGAAATAGAGATATGAAAAAAGGTAATACTCATCTGTTTATAGTGGTCACGCAGACAGCTGTGATCAATATTTCTACTGCATATATTTCTACTACAACACAAGGTTGACGTCATTTATGAAGGAAAAGACGAATTATACGAGTTGTGGTTTGCTAAGAAGTATTTGTAATTTACCGAGTTATAGCTACATCGCAGATGCTGCTCTTTATAAATGGTGGATAAACCACATTAATATTAACATTATTATTACAGATTAACTCTCAAAAACTGGGGCACACACACAGAAAAACTCAGTCACAATAACTTCTCATATTAATAAAACTATACTCGCCACTCTGCCAGTAAAGAAACAGAAAACAAAGAATACACGCACATCCAAAAAAACACATTGTGGATTTCATCTGTTCAAGAGGAAGTGCATTATCTGCATTTCAGCCAAACAGGATTATTACCACTTGATGATCTCATGATGATCTTCATTTGGGTGAAAAGACGTGGTGCAAGAGACGGGTGCAATACCACACTGATCGTATGTGTTATGAGAATTGCCATCCAAGGACATGCTCACACGTTGCCAGACAGAGTGGCAATCGAGGGTGTGCTCTGCGACGGTGGGAAGCCTCATACCTACAAGGACAAGAAGAAATTCTCACGCCAGTAGATGATGACACGATGTGTGAGAACTACACCCACAACGCCCATTATAAAACCTAACTGTATATGCTCACCAGATGAGCCTTTTACTCTGTAACCTCTATGGTGTTGTTGCACTGTTGAACGCTCCTCTTGCATGCAAGATTAAAACTTTGTTATAATTCACAAGCTGGCTCCGATCTCCTCTATCTAAAGAAGAAGTCTTATGACAATTTGGCGCCCAACGTGGGGCTCGAACCCACGACCCTGAGATTAAGAGTCTCATGCTCTACCGACTGAGCTAGCCGGTAGTGGGTATGCTGTAGTAACGTTAGACTGTGTACTGAAATCAGAAGCGTTACCTTCAAGTTTTTCAGCACAAGCTGCCGAACTAGTGGCTTTAACAGAAGCATGTAAAATAGGATGTGACAAAAGCATCACAGTGTACACTGATAGCCAGTATGCTTTTTCTACTTTACATGTGTTTGCACAACAGTGGAAAAATAGAGGAATGGTAACATCGACCGGGAAATCAATCACACACAAAGATCTTATTCTTAATTTGTTAGAGGCAATTCAATTGCCCTCAAAAGTAGCAGTATGTAAATGTTCAGCTCACACGACAGGAACTGACCCAATCTCTCGTGGAAACCGCAGAGCAGATGAGGAGGCTAAATTAGCTGCCGCTAGGCAACTTCCTGCTAACGGAGAGTACACAGCCAGTGAGGAACACACACACATTGATCAAGACATTCTTAGAGACATGCAGCAAAACTCCCCTAAAACGGAAAAGCAATTGTGGAGTACTAAGGGCGCCACCCTAACAGAGGGGGGGCTCTGGCAATGACCTGAGGGCAAGCTGATCCTTCCAAAAAATCTTTTTAGATTTGCAGCTATTTTGAGTCATGGAATTTCACATGTCTCAACAGGAGGGATGGTATCTGTGATAAACAAAATATTTACAACCTATGGTTTCCACAATTATTCAAAGAATTTTTGTGCTTCATGTCTGATATGTTCTAAACATAATTCACAGGGTAGAATGAGACCGAGACAAGGTAAATTTCCTGAAGCAACCTACCCTTTTCAGGTCATATGTATGGATTTTATAGAACTAAATAAAAATGAAGGGAAGAGATATTGTTTGGTGATAGTAGATATGTTCTCAAAATGGGTGGAGGTTACTCCAACAGTAACAAATGATGCTATGACGGTAGCCAAGGTCCTCGCTACAATAATAGCACCTAGATTCGGATTTCCGGAAAAAATCTATTGTGATAATGGTCCACATTTCAGGAATCAAGTTATGACAAGACTTAGTGAACTCTTTTCAATACAGTTAAAATACCATTGTAGTTATCATCCACAATCAGCAGGACTAGTAGAAAGAGTCAATGGGACAGTAAAAGCAAAGCTACGAAAAGCTATGGAGGAGACAAAGAAAGGTTGGATAATGTGTCTACCAGCCGTTATGTTGAGTCTACATATTCAACCAAGTAATACAGGCATATCACCATTTGAAGTCCTATATGGTAGACCGTATAAAGTACCTCTCATTAACATCAAGGGGGATGACACTGAACTAACTGACACCATTGTTGATTACATGAGCAAAATGATGAAAAACAGAGAAACTATGTCTGCAGTAATCTCTCCAACAGGACCTGACGCTGACATAGAGAGCCAGGTGGGACCAGGAGACTGGGTGTTTATCAAGACGCTCAAAAGGAAGAACTGGTCCTCTCCACGGTGGGAAGGACCATACCAGGTGCTCCTGTCCACACCTACCGCAGTGAGGATCGCAGAGAGGAAGACCTGGATCCACTTAACTCACTGCAAAAGAGCACTAATACCGACAGATAAGTAAAAACACCACACCATGGCTGACAGACCGTGGAATCCGTTTAGAAGGACAGGGTGTGGGCAAAGGGGGGCACTATGCATCCTTACTATCATAGCATTGATCATAGTACCACCCATCATATGGCTACATGAACGTCCAGGTCACGAGAATAACACCGACACTCATCATTCCAGACCACGTCGTACAACCACAGGCGACATAGTAATACACTGCACTGAAGGAACACTCTGTGCTGCCCAGATAGACTTTTGCAGCATAGCTCCATGTGGGCCAGGTAATGAAGCAGCATGGGTATGGTCTGAGAAATATATGTGTGCGCAAGCAAAGACACATGCTTATGGTGCCAACTGTGAGGAATGGAAATGGGTGGGATGGAACACAGGAGCTGTATCCTGGGGTTATAGACCCTGGGCAGCTCAGAGGAGAAACTGTGGAGGGAAGAAACAATCATTGTTGGATAGACTAACCATCATCAAAGCAACTGCACATCCCAGGTGTGAAAAATACCAATGCAACCCCATAGTGTTTAATATAAAAGACCCTTGTGTACAGGACTCTGGGATCTTCATCATGGGGGCCTGGGTAAGTGGGAGGGATCCTTTAGGAAGGGTGGAACTCAAGGTGACACTTCCACCGCCTCCCACTCGCAATTTCGGCAACTCCTCCACATCCACTAACACCACAGGAAACACTCCCTCACCCGGGGAATCAGAACAAAACCTGGTTAAATATCTAAATATTACTGATTTGCATGACGTATTTGAGCTTGAGACAGGTTTCAAAGACAGAAATGAATGGCTAGATTGGATGATTTATACAGCAAAGCAAAGTGGTGTAACATCGGACTGTCTGGCCTGCGCAGCAGCTAGACCGTCCTTGGGAACAGTGCCATTCCCACTTAACCCTATTAATGATCCTGTGGGATTCAAGTGTATGCTCAGCCTGTATAATTCTGACAACCCCAAGCTTAACTGCACCACTCTGGAGTATCTCTTCCCAGCTGTCTCCACCAGGATAACTCCACCATGGTTCGTAGCCTATAAGGGAGACTATACCTGTCTTACACGTGTTGGTGGCAACAGCTACAGACAAAAGGTGGGTGACCTTACGGATTGCAAAGTTACCATAAATTTGTTAAACAACAAGTATGGTGTGGATGACAGTATGGTGAGGAATCACACAAAGGCGAGAGCTGATGCGTGGTGGTTCTGTGGGGGACAAAAGCTCAGAACTAAATTACCGTCTAATTGGACTGGGACCTGTGCTCTGGTGCAATTACTGATGCCAACATATATCTTACCTTTTAATATCAGTACACCACCAACAGTAGAAGCACACAGAGCAAAGAGGGACGGAGGGTCATCATTTAATACGTTTGACAGACATGTTTACATTGATGCTATTGGTGTCCCCCGTGGAGTCCCTAATGAATACAAGGCCAGAAATCAGATCGCAGCAGGTTTTGAATCATTCCTTTTCTGGTGGGCTACCATTAATAAAAATGTAGACTGGATAAATTTTATCTACTATAACCAACAGAGGTTCATCAACTACTCCAAAGACGCAGTACAAGGGCTGCATGAGCAATTAGATAAGACCAGCTTAATGGCATGGCAAAACAGGATGGCACTAGACATGTTATTAGCGGAAAAAGGGGGCGTTTGCAGAATGTTTGGAGATATGTGTTGTACATTCATTCCCAATAACACAGCACCTGACGGCAGCGTAACAAAAGCCCTGAAGGGGTTAACTACTCTATCTGAAGAGCTTGCTGAGTTTGCCGGAACGGACGACCCATTCGCAGGTTGGCTGGAGAACATGTTCGGGAAATGGGCAGGTACAATTCAGACCATGATTTTGTCTGCAGCAGTCATGGTGGCAATACTGGTAACCTGTGGTTGTTGTTGTATCCCCTGTCTGAGAGGCCTAATGCAAAGACTCATTGACACTGCACTAACAAAACAGAATCTGTTCTACCAGCCGCTCCCTGTGACAGACACTGATGATGAAAAGGACGAGCCGGGGCCCTATGACGAGGACTCCATGTTTGATGGTGACTCAGCTGTCTAGACTTATTCCACAGTACAATGACGATGCTACAGAAAATCTTATGTGAAGATGTAGTATTCTGAAGTAATTATTGACATTAATTAATGCTTAAGAGAAGGGTCCAGACAGCTGTTTTCCTGTAAATAGTATGAACATCCATGTTTTTCCTTTGTTTTCGTATATCAGGGAAAGAGGGATTAGGTATTAGGGGCAGGTTCACTTAAACAGGTACGATGGGTTGACCAGCCTGGAAGTGGACAATTTTATTCTTTTATGGATGTTCACTCATTTAAAGTTCCTAGAGTAGATAACAGCCATTGTTACTCATTAAGTGCTGTTTGTGTGCTGTTAGTTTCTAATATTATTGTGACCCTCTGGGAGTGCCATAGTGCGGTCGCCGGGGCAGCGGGACCGTAAGAGAATTTTCCTGTCCAGAAAGATTGATTGTTCTGCCAGACAGGTTTTTCGCTCTTACACTCCATGTGCTTTTGATATACATGTAAGGTAAATTTCTTATATGTTATGTGGAAAGTTGCACTCTCGTGAGTGCAAACAGGAGGGAATGTTATGAGAATTGCCATCCAAGGACATGCTCACACGTTGCCAGACAGAGTGGCAATCGAGGGTGTGCTCTGCAACGGTGGGAAGCCTCATACCTACAAGGACAAGAAGAAATTCTCACGCCAGTAGATGATGACACGATGTGTGAGAACTACACCCACAACGCCCATTATAAAACCTAACTGTATATGCTCACCAGATGAGCCTTTTACTCTGTAACCTCTATGGTGTTGTTGCACTGTTGAACGCTCCTCTTGCATGCAAGATTAAAACTTTGTTATAATTCACAAGCTGGCTCCGATCTCCTCTATCTAAAGAAGAAGTCTTATGACAGTATGAGTGGCTGCTTTGATTTTAGTGCAGCGTGCAAATACAACTTGGATTGAACTGTGTTAAATACAGTGGGGTTATTAAATGACATGGGAATGTAATAATCCCTCAATTTTTGTCTTTTAATTTTTTGTTTGTCTCATTTCTTCAGACTTGGTTCAAACTGCGGAGGTTAATCACCTCTTTATGGTTGTTTGTGTAAGAACTGCATCATCTGCATATAAACTGATATTATGGAAATGTGACTTTTTGGTGCAATTAGTATTTATTAATAGTATTTTATAAGTATTTCAAGGGAATGAGGGAAAATACTTTTGCTGTTTTGGTTTCCTCACTGGTGGTCATTTAATACTAGTTCTTGTAGAAAACAGAAATCAATTAAAATCCAAAGAATATGAATATGAGCATATTAAATGTGGATTTTACAGGACATAGCCTACAGACGTGTGGTGCATGGTGGTCACACGCTGCACACCAACATCAGCTGTTTGGGAAACTTAGACTTTGTTTTATACACTGATGTGGCAAAAAACAGTTAAAGTGGTTTAACAAGATCAACAATGAGACGTGCTGTATAAACCTTTTAATACCTTTATTGTAACGACACAGACTGAATGTAAAGGCTACCTGCCTTTTGGTCTGATGGCTGCGTGAGGAGATTTTTTGTTCTTTCATTATGTCTGGAATAGTATTTCCTGCACAGTAACTCTGCCTTTAAAAGATAACGATGAAAACACATTATACATTAAATTTTTAGCCACTTCATATTCAGAATTACTCGCCACTTTTGGTACAACCCTGATTTCAGAAATGTCTAAAGACGTTTTAAGAGGAAATTGTTAAAAATAACCCAGTTGACATGTACAGAAAGTGTGTGTGTGGCAGCACAGACAGCTGAAGGGATTTTAGGGCTGATACACAGAAATGGAAAAATAGATGCATTGTTTGAGTTCAGGCTAACTACTTTTACACGATCATGATATACTGTATATTGTATCTTAACCAATAGCCATATGAATAGCAGCCTTTAGCTTTAACAGTTAACTCGCTAATCCAACCCCAAGGACTTGAAGGCAGCGTAGATCCTCTGTCCGTCCAACGCTTTCACATCTCTTGTTTTCATCGCGGCAAAGACGACGGTGGAATAAATCCTCGTGTCTTCATCTCTCTGAGAAAATGCATCATAAATCATTTCAGATAACAAATACCAATGAAGGTGTATCATAACTTTTTTTGTCGATAAGTTGATCTTACCTTAAAGTTCCTTTTAGCTACATTTTCTTGCAGGGAAACAGCAACATATAAAATATAAAAAAAGAAATATCAATGGATTAAAGTAAATAAGGACTTACAAGTATAATGACGGAACTTTTTTGAGGTAAATTCTATTACCTTTACTAGAGCAACACTTCGTGATGAAGTAAATGAGGATGGTTCCAACAATCATACAGCCATATACAGTCAAGACAGCAAGCAATTCCTGCTGCAGTGACAGCATCGTAATCTGGCTAATCAGAAAATGTTCCTCCTCTGAAACATGAAAACACACGATGACATTCAATAAAAGTTCAGTCACAGACAGGAGCTTAAAACTCGCCTTGATTGAGACCTCCAAGTCCCCTAAACTCCACTCCACTCCAACTTATGCTTAGTTCGTAATAAGGATAACTCTTGTATGTGGACCACTTATCTAAAATATCTCAGATTTTAAATGTCATGTCACGTCAAGGGTCTAGTCATGTTCTCCTACTATAGACATCAGTTTGGTCACACTACGTGCTACTTACTATAAAATAAATGTTGCAGCACTCTGTCCACATGTGTGAACTAGAGATGGGATTTATGGCTCTTTGAAGGGAGCCAGATCTTGAGAAGCCGTTCCTTTCAAAGAGCCGTTCAAAAGACTGGCTCGTTGTTATATATATTTATTTTTTAGAAGTCACTGGTAGCAGTTATAAGATAAGATTTGGATCAGAATAATTCAAACTTATACATTCCACCAATATATATACTCAATTGGAGGGAGTTATTCTGAAATATTGATTATAATTTCATTTGGCTTGTGTTTTCATTGTAAACATTCTATAAGGTGGTTCCATAACCCCATGCTTTGACAGTGAGATCGCTATTTTGAATTTTCCCTCACCTAAAAAACTTTGTGGCACAATAAAAACTATGCAGGCTACAGATAACTTCCACGCAAAACAACTGTACTGTAAAATTTTCCACACAAGAACATTTTAACAATACAGAAAAAAATATGAAAATAATAAATAAGACTAAAAATGTATATGTATATAAAAAAATATAAATAAAACTAGAATAAAAATTAGGACATGATAAATTGTACTACTCTACCTGGTGTGTGTTCACCTGAACTACTTTACAAACAGGAGCTCAGCTGCTTGACTTGAATCCACATCAGAACAATGGAAACAATAACAAATGACTGACTTTTTCAGTCGCTTATATCTCTTCCTCCCTGATACAGCGGTAAATGGCTCCAGTCCAGTCGGGCGGCGCTCACTAATATCTCCTCCCCTAAGTTAGCTGCGCATCTATAGCTGCGTTCACATGAATGGAGCGTGCTGTGGACAACTCAAACTCGGAGATGTACAACTCAGACTCATGGGCCACACAGGTAACACATGTGGCAATTTGCATATAAGAACGGCTCGCAACTGCGAATCGGTTCTCATCGTTCACTTAAAAGAGCCGTTCAAAAGACTCGACTCGTTCACGAACGTCACATCTCTAGTGTGAACACATTTTCCTGAACTAATATCACCAGTGTTGCCTGATTGAATTTAACTTTCTCTCCATCTTCCAAACGATTATGCTGCCAAACAGTGCGGACTAAGATGATTTGTCCAACTTTAAAAGGGGAAAAAAAAGGGGAAAACTTAACAACAACATAACAGTTACCTTCAACGTCCAGTTTTGTTCCATTTTCAAATATAATCTCCCCACACGCAGCAACAGCACAGTAATAAGTGCCAGTGCTCTTAGAGAAATGGTAAACGCATCTCTTTGGAGGAGAATGAGCATCAGGTGTCCAGTCACATTTGTATCGCATATTTCCACCAGTGTGGATGATGTTCGGATAGGATTTATCTGATGGGACTCTAAACCAGTGCGCGCTGTGTTCACCGTAGCAGGAGTTCTCAGAGTCAGAGAGGACTGAACACTGGAGAGCGACGGTGTCTCCTGGACGAGCTGGATCAGATGGTGCTGGACCCTGAACCACCGTGTAGCCGGTTGTCCTCTGATGGTTTCCTTCAAAATACAAAAGAGTGGAAATTGTGACAGACTGTCTCTGGAAACTTTAAAATGGAAATGCCAGAAAATGTGTTATGACACCAATTCTTCACAGTGCTGATGATACAGGGACTTATGATACCTTCTGTTAGGAAATAGAAAATGTGCAGACACGCTTATGCTAATACATTTTTATGTTAGTACATTTATGCTTTATTATCATGAAGTTTTAGCCTGATGCTGGACTGTGTAATGGTTGCTGTGACCTTTACACAGATCAAAGAGATGTGTGTTGGCGTAGGATGTATCAGACTGTGCTTGCATTCTTGAGATAAAGAAGAGTTCGAGAAGGCCTTGAACGGAGAGAAGTCAGCGTACCTGCGTTTCCCACCAACCGCCCCTGCAAGGAGGAGAGGGAGCAGGGTGCGGCGGAGGACTGCTGAGAGGAGGAACTTTGCTTATACATGTTATATATGCTTGAAAGACACTGAGACTGCTCAGTGCAGATCTAGATCTTTGCCTGTACTCCTTGCTTGTTGCAAGTAAAACTTTGAACTGAGATCTCTGTCTCTGAGAGTTTCTTGTGTGAGATCTTGTGTGTTGGGAAATTAATGGTACGAACTAACAGCGAAAATACAGTTCTGGTCTTATAGAAATAATTTCCTGACATAATTGGTCCTTCGAGCCGGATGTGCAATATCTGGACACCTGAGGAAGCCCTGGAAGCCTGAGAGGACAAAATCCGTGCACGGTCAGACTACGGTCTGTATTGGTCATCCTTTTCTGGGACCACAACGGTTGACAGGGCTCTCTGAGGGTGCCCGGTGACGCACATCCACTTCGTTGGTGAGTACAGAGACGCATAAAGACACAGCACATGGAAGATTTGATACTGCAGTTACAGCGCAAAAGAGGTTGAAATTCCTAGAAGGGTTTGAGTCCCATAAAATAGTTTGTGAGTCTGGCAGACGCAGTGACGTCGGGACAAGAAAGCGCTGATTAGGAGAATTTTGGGAGAATCTACCAGGTTAATTGTGTTAATTCCTATCAGGTACTCCAACCTCAGGTTGGACAGGGGAATTACTAAATTGTGTTAATTCCTATCAGGTACTCCAACATCTTAAGTTGGACAGGGGAATTACTAAATTGGGTTTAATTCCTATCAGGTACTCCAACCTTAAGTTGGACAGGGGAATTACTAAATTGGGTTGATTCCTATCAGGTACTCCAACCTATCAAGTTGGACAGGGGAACAACCTCCTGGTAATTGTGTTAATTCCTATCAGGTACTCCAACATCTTAAGTTGGACAGGGGAATTAACCTCCTAAAATTGTGTTGATTCCTATCAGGTACTCCAACCTATCAAGTTGGACAGGGGAATTAACCTCCTAATATGTGATTTGTGTTCTAAGAATACAACAAAGGCCTGCACACATACATACATTTGTGAGTAAATGTGAGAGTGAATGTGGTAATTCCTTGAGGTTTGAAGCCACAATAGGTGGTATCGGAGTTACAGTTTGTTGTTTTATCTTGTGTTGACTTCTATACTGGTGAGAAGAGGGCTGACGGCTGTTGCCTGAGGTTGGTTTCAATCCGTAAAATTGATCTCGCACCGTGTCTGCGGTGTAGAAGGCCAGATCAATAACCTCCTCTTCTCTCGTGCCAGTGAACTCAACATGGGACAGTTGTAATGGGGAACTCAAACGGGAAAAATAAGAAATCAGAGTAAAAAAAAAAAAAAAAAAAAATCCAAATTGGAACACATATACTAAAATTGAAACAGGATCGTGACCGTAACCGTATGGAAAGTGAATACGGTGCGCAAACCTCTAAATATTATAAACCATGGATAAAATATCCTAACACTCCATTCGATGGAACATTGGATAAACCTAAATGTGATGCGCTTCTCGTTAAATTGAAAGATAAACATAAGAAGAAAGGTGGTGCTCATCCTGAAGTTCAGTGTGCCATGATGTGGGCTTCCACTGCTTCTGAGGATGTTAAAAAGAGAACAGATGCACAACAACAGAAGAAATCTGCATGTGACCTTGAAGATTTAGATGCAGAGGCTGCAGGTGCTGTAACGGTAGTTAACAGACGCCGCGCAGCAGCAAACGTTCAGCAACAACAGCAGTTAAATCAGCAAATGCAATATCAACAACAGCAGCCACAGGGTGCTGAGGGTGGAGTTGGAGCTGGTGGCCAACAGCTCCAGCCTCCACCCTATGAAGATCACAAAGCCCTTAGAAAACAATTGAAGGCTTTGGATCTACAGGAACAGGAGGATCTCTGACAGGGAGACTCCCCAGCAGCTAACACTCGCAGACAAAAAGCAGTGTTGAAAAATGTTCAAGACCTTTCAGCAGGTCCTGAGGACAAATATCTCTTGATAACAGTTCCAAATCCACTTGCTGGACAAAATGGCGCAGAACCAACCATGCAGGTGTACAGGTCAATGTACCCAGGAGACTTCGAAGCGCTAAACGCTGCTCTCCCAGACCTGAGAAAAGATGTTGAGGGATGGATCGGGGAAATGGAGGGACTACGTGCCTCAATGACTCTGACTCCCACTGAAATTCTTAGGATCTGTCGCCGTGCATTCGGTGGACAGCTTCACCGAGTGCAGGGACCACTGACTGATAGAGACCCTAATGACGACCCCCTAGCACGAGAAACTAATGAGTTCAGACAACAGTGGTCTGACTTCCTCACCCGCTGTAGACAGACATTCACACCCAGACAAGATTGGGGTGCGATCACTGACTTTAAAATGAAATCAGACGAATCATGCGAAGATTGGCTACACAGATTTAATCAATCTTTCACACACAACAGTGGTCTGGCTGCAGGTAACCCTGCCAGACTGCAGCTCTACAAAAATGCTATCATGAATACAGTACACCCAAAAGTGAGACAAACCATTGAAACCACATGCATTGAACTCCCCACGTGTGAAGAGGATGTTTTCTGCAATCATTTGCGTCATGCAATCCGTGTTCATGGTCAACAACAAAAGGCAAAGGAAGAAAAGACAAAACAGCAGCCTATTCAGGTTTTCCTGGGCTCTGAAGAAATCTTTTACCGTGGTCCTGAACAGAGAGGGCCTTATCACAGCCAGGGAGACAGAGGTAGAGGCAGAGGCCGAGGAAGAGGTAGTGGAGGACCACGTAGATGGGATCAGGCAGGTGACAATTATGGTCAACAGAATGTAAGACAGGAAGAGGTGTGTTATGACTGTGGTCAGCCTGGACATTTTGCCAGAGACTGTCCACGTAAAAGGAAAGAGCAGAGACATGGAAATGACTATGAACATCGACCTTTCCGCGGACGCAATAACCGTGGTTACTGTCCTAAAAAAATTACTATCCAAATCAATATAAGTCAACATGACTAGCAGATAGTGACATTTCCCCAACAGATAAGGCGACCCTGGATGAACAGACTAGACTGTTGGAGAAAGCAATGACTCACAGACGACAAAGACATGACCCTGAACCACCACTGGAGGTATTCAATGCATGCTGCAGTCAAACTAGTCAAACTCTGATCACTTTGACTGTAGCAGGCAGTGACGTATTTCTTTGCGACACTGGAGCTACACGCTCCTGTCTAAATAACAATCCCTCCATCCTGTAGGATGGGATGGGTAATTGCTGCAGTAGTTGTTGTTATCAAAGTCAGGGACCTGACGAGGTCCAGTATAAAGGGGATGTGAAGCGCATGAAACAGGAAAAAAATAAAAAAGTAAATAAATAATGTAAAATGTTTGAAAGAAAAAAGGAAAAAAAAAAAATGGGTTTAAGGGAACACTGCAAGTAGAGAGACAGAGAAAAAGAGAAGGAAGCAGAAAGGAACATGAAAATTCCTAACCCTTATCCTGTGTTGTAT
Organism: Pempheris klunzingeri; assembly: GCF_042242105.1. Classification (NCBI taxonomy): domain Eukaryota; kingdom Metazoa; phylum Chordata; class Actinopteri; order Acropomatiformes; family Pempheridae; genus Pempheris; species Pempheris klunzingeri. The sequence goes on along the minus strand of NC_092020.1, from coordinate 24,970,369 downwards.
TCTGCCCGAGATAAGCGAGAGGACCACGAATACAGACCCCTGGGTCCTTTCCCAAGTCTACCGCCATACTCGGATCCACAACAACCACCTCTGCTGTCTAGGCCTCTCCTGGGGAAAGTCACTTCAAAGTCCTCACCTCCAGGACCGTCCTCCTCCTCATCTGCCTCCCACCACTTGCCTCAATCATCCATGACTGCACAACCATCTCTGTCCGGGGTGGACACACCACACCGGACCTGAAGCGGTAATGTATACAATCCTTTACTTCCTGCAATAACATTAAAAAGCACCTCGTAGGATGGAGGAGTGCAGGAATTCAAACCATAAAAGATGATGCAGAACACTGTGAGGAACAAATAAATGTAAAGAAAAAGAAACTTAAAGTTAAAAGTAATGACACTTTTATTGTTAATGACTGTGATGAATTTCCCACTGATGAATATTATGATGTTTGTTACCGAGGAAATGATCAAAGAGGAGGAGGTGGACGAGGATGGGGACGAGGACACGGAGGGGACGGCAGATGCTACAATTGTGGCAAATTTGGACATTGGACAGAGGGCCAGAACACAGAGGAGGATCATGAGGAGGATGACGAGTGGCAACATGACAATGATCAGTCAGCAGAATCATTTTAGATTTGCAGCTATTTTTGAGCCATGGGATTTCACATGTCTCAACAGGAGGGATGGTATCTGTGATAAATAAAACATTTACAATCTATGGTTACCAAAACTACTCCAAGACAAGGTACATTTCCTGAAGCAACCTACCATTTTCAATTTGTCTGTATGGATTTCATAGAACTAAACAAAAATTGAAGGAAAAGATACTGTTTGGTGATAATAGATATGTTCCCATATTCACATCCATGTTTTACTTTGTTTTCGTCTATCAGGGAAATAATGATTAGTTATTAGGGGCAGGTCCACTTCACAGGTACAATGGGATGACCAGCCTGGAGGTGGACAGTTTCTGTTCTTTTATGGATGTTCCCATACTCAAAGTTTCCAGAGTAGACAACAGCTATTTTTCTCATTGTGTACCGTTTGTGTGCAGTTAATTTTTGACATTATTGTGACCCTCTGGGAGTGCCATAGTGCGGTCGCCGGGGCAGCGGGACCGTAAGAGAATTTTCCTGTCCAGAAAGATTGATTGTTCTGCCAGACAGGTTTTTCGCTCTTACACTCCATGGGCTTTTGATATACATGTAAGGAAATGTTCTTATATGTTATGTGTCAACAAGAGGGATGTGTTCCAAAGTTAATTCTGTATTCCATGCTCCAAACTTTGCAAACAAAAGAAAACATTAAAACTCTCCGTCTCCATGTTGTATCTCCAGGAAAAGAGGACCAGCCAAAACCACAACTAAAACCTGGGGACTGGATTTTTGTTAAGAATATCCAGAGACGTGTGTGGAGGGAGGAACGCTGGCTTGGACCATTCCAGGTAATCATATCTACTCCTACGGCAGTTAAGATTGCAGAGAGACCTTCCTGGATTCACATCACACACTGTAAAATTCAGCACTTCCCAGACATTAATCAGGAAATTACTGAAAACTAAAGTAGTGCTTTCCCATATCCTACCCTCTGCTGCTAATCCGAGACCTTTAAATCAATCTGTCAAATAGAAACTGACCACTCCTTCATTGTGGCCTCTGACGTCTCGACCGTCCTGAGCAGTAGGACTCGACGTTCCTTTCAGAAACATGATTCTGTTTGGGGAACTGACGTCCCACCTGACCATAAACTGTGGTCTGACGGCCAGAAGGTCGTTTTATCACTTTTCCCATGGCTTGGTGTTGGTAAGGTGATGCTGCGGGTAGAAACATTGGACTACAGGTTGGGGTCTTTTGCTAATCTGTCACTCAAGGTTTGGACTGGAGTGCGTGAAGAGCTGCAGGCGCTGAGACTGATGGCGTTGCAGGACCGCCTAGTGTTACTGACAGCGTCAGCGGGCGGTGTCTGCACTATTGTGGGCGCGGCATGTTGTTCTTTTATTCCAGCTAATGATGCAGACGGAGCTATGATACACCAGGAAGTTGCAAACCTGACTGCTCTGCGTGATGCGATTGATTGGGATCATGTAGCAAAAGGTGACTTCCTGGCTTGGCTGACTTCTGGCCCCTGGCAACAAGTGCTCCTTAAAATTCTGACGCCTGTTCTCGTAGTATTATTGCTCTTCTGTTTATTCACATCCTGCATTCTGCCCTGCCTGAGAGATATGATGCTGCGTTTGGTCGCAACCCAGGTTTCCACACAATTGTTTTTTATGTCTCCTGCAGCTAAATACGAACCAGTCCCCACTGCACCTCCCATGTCTGATCCTCATGACTGTTCTGAATTTTAATTCTGCATACACTATTCTGTAATGTACATACTTTTGTTTTGTTGTTACTCATGTCTCTCCTGTTTTTCTACCATTTCAGATTCCAATTTGACTATGCATTTTAAGTTCAATGTGACGTTAATACTGAAAATCGAGAGAAGAAGTATTATACTGATGTGAGAAAGTGACTTATTATGCTACGGCTAAAATTCATGTTAAACAGGAGGGAATGTTAGGAAATAGAAAATGTGCAGACACGCTTATGCTAATACATTTTTATGTTAGTACATTTATGCTTTATTATCATGAAGTTTTAGCCTGATGCTGGACTGTGTAATGGTTGCTGTGACCTTTACACAGATCAAAGAGATGTGTGTTGGCGTAGGATGTATCAGACTGTGCTTGCATTCTTGAGATAAAGAAGAGTTCGAGAAGGCCTTGAACGGAGAGAAGTCAGCGTACCTGCGTTTCCCACCAACCGCCCCTGCAAGGAGGAGAGGGAGCAGGGTGCGGCGGAGGACTGCTGAGAGGAGGAACTTTGCTTATACATGTTATATATGCTTGAAAGACACTGAGACTGCTCAGTGCAGATGTAGATCTTTGCCTGTACTCCTTGCTTGTTGCAAGTAAAACTTTGAACTGAGATCTCTGTCTCTGAGAGTTTATCTTGTGTGTTGGGAAATTAATGGTACGAACTAACAGCGAAAATACAGTTCTGGTCTTATAGAAATAATTTCCTGACACCTTCTAAAGACAAATATGTGCCGCTCCATTGGTCCTTACTCCAAGTTATGACTTCACAGTAATACACCGCCTCGTCGTCTGGGATTGTGCTCAAAATGGTCAGCGTGCTCGTGTCCATGGTGCAGTTCACATCAAATCGTGAGGCAGGAAATCCTTGTTGAAATGCATGATTTTCAGTAGTTTTTACTGTGTATCACCAATGCTCTGTTTGTACCACTTGATGTGTGTGTTGCTGTAATTCACATCAGGGTAAAAACATCTGAAGCTCACAGGTTTCCCAAGTTAAACTGTGGTCACTGACAACTGTGCATCTGAATTAAAAGACAATGGAGAGAATAAAATCGGTATTATTGTCAGGATGTAAAATTGATGACACACTACAGCTACAAATACAAAGTTAACCACCTGTTCAGAGAATGGAGGCCATTATTCTTTAACAATGCTTAAAAATCTGCTTTTCCCCCCATAAAACGTTCAAACAACACCATTATTTGGACGGAGTTAGACAGAACTTACCTCCTTGATGGAGGAGCAGCAGTGCAGTCCATAAAAGCATCATCTTGATGTTGAAGCTTGTTGGGATCTTTGAGTGGTGGTGATGATATATGGTGGTTTTGGTAGGTCAGACCGCCCGATGCACTTCCTCGTCACAATAGAGAATGTACAAAAGAACATTTCCTGTCACTCTTCCTATGCAACATTTGACTTTTGTGGTTTTCTGATCAGTTAAGAAGTACTGATAGAAGAGAGAACAGAGGATAGTTGGAAACTCTCAGAAATGCTGTTTGGAGTCTCACCACTTATTCAGCTCTGGTTTGGTGTATTAAGTAGAACAAATGTTTCTTGCTCCTGTTCTGCCCTAATGCGACTAATGAGACTCAGTAACCTTATTAAAAGTGTAAGTGGCTCCTAAGACTTCAGGAAAGCTTCCAACCACAAGAATTTAACAATTTAGACTGGAGGCTGCATGACAGAGTCACAACTTCTCCAACAGCCTTTTTTTTGTTACAAATGCTTCGGTCATCTGTGCATCCTGAAAAACACATTAAATATGACACAGTTACACCAACGTTACAATAACTGAAACATAACAGAAGTAAAACTGAATTTTTATGTCCAACTGAGAAACACAAGAGCTACGGAAAATATGATCAGCAGTTAGTTTTGATGGTGCTGCAGGATGATGAACCTTAATGTGATTTCATCAAAGGAGACAGTTTCTAAACAAGGTGTCTAATTGGTCATCATGTCGGCTCTTCAGCGTGCCGCCAGAGTGGAAATGATCCCAACTAAATCTTTCCAATGTGACGGCTTGAGTGGTTCGGTTTTGACAGTTTTTACGTGCCGTGAAAACAGATTGTTCACAGACGTGAGGTGAGAAATGAATTAAAGCATTGATTTTTGTGGTGTTTTAAACCTTTAAAGAGGCAAACAAACATCAACGCATGAAAATATCAAGCAACAAATATTATTCCCCTGGTATTTTTTAGTTTTCATTAAAGAAAACTGACTGTTGTGCGTAACTAGACCCGGCTGAACCTGGGTGGTTGGAACACAGATGGGTTCATTAACACCAACGGATAGGAGCCAGGACGGGGAAAAGGGGCTAGCGGGAAGCAGGACTGGGGAGGGGACCAGGGAAGACAACCAGGTGGAACAGGGAGCAGGAGCGGGACGGAGACCTGGGAGAACAGACGGGGGAGGGAGACAAAAACCGGAACCAGGACAGAGAGCGAACACGAGCAAGAAGTCTTGGCGAAAGGAGCCTGAAGTGGACTTAGTGCAACAGACAGTCTGGCAGTGAGGGCTGATCTGGGCTTATGTAGGCAGGGAAGGATGGGTGGCCTGATTGGGGATTGGTGTCAGATGTGTGGGCGGAGTGACCTGGAGTAACCTCTGCTCAGGTGGCAGGTGGAGGGAGACAGCAGGAGGGAGGAAGAGCAGGGGAGACAGAAAACAGGATCCTAACAGCTCCTAATTGTTCCTAACCACAGTGTTAAAGTAAAAGGAGACAAAATGGCCGCCTCCTTCCTCTAAATGTGATCATATTCATGAGCTTTCCAACACTTCTGATGTGCCTCCGGCCTTTTATGATACAACAACCCTGCTGCAGACTCCTGCTGCACACAGGGATGAGGTGGAGCGGCTGACTGGGTGGTGTAGGGACAATAACCTGGTCCTGAACACCACCAAGACAAAGACCTGACCTGGAGTGCTAACACCAAGGCAACGCAGAGACTTAACTTCCTCTCGAAAACTGCTTTTACCTTTTTACCACTGCTCCATGGAGAGTGTGCTGACATACTCATCAGGGAGAAATCACACCCAGGACATCACCTGTCTGAGCTGCTGCCCTCAGCCCTCATTAACACAAAAGAAAACATCCACAGCTGTCCTCCACAGAGAAGAAGACAGGGAAGACCGTATGAAACACAGGTTATGTGACGGACAGCTGACAGCTCCAAAAGGTCAAAGGTCAAACTGGTGTATTTCCCACGTTTAAAGGATCATTTAGTGCTTTAATCACACACAATATATAACCCAGAGTTAAAACACAAACTGCCCTCTCTCTCTTATTACTCTACTGCCACCTTCTGGCAGGCACCATGGTTCAAACTGTTTACCGACTGGTTCAGTTTTTGATTTTGAGGATGGTGAAGAAGGTTTGGATGTTTTACAGCCCTCTGGTGTCCCACTGCACATCTGTGCTGCTGAATTATCTGATGGAGGATGCAGGCAGCCTGCTTTGAAGCACAAATTACAAATATTGATCAGTCTTGTTTGAGGAGCATCTCAGAAATCAGGTCTTTTCCCTCCTCCCCCCACATTTTTCTGCTCTCGCCAAATTAAGCTGACCTGTTCATCCACAAAATGGCCTCCGCTCTCCACTTTATTTTGATGTTATGTGTAAAATGTCACACATTAATTCCCCTGGTGGGATTTAGGAGGCCACTAACAGCAGGTGGCGCCCTGGTGCTCTACGACTTGTATCTTAAACAAGTACAGACTGTTTGCGGGCAAAAAAAAAATCACATAAAATGATGAAAATAAGTCTTGTTGCTCATCGTTCATATCCTCAAGATATCCAGTCACATGTACTTAACTAATAATTAACTTTAGCCTTAAATGTTCAGACCTCTGCCTTCGTCTGTGAGTGCAGCTGCTGCGTGTGGGTTTGCTGGCAGAACTTTACTGACTTCACTGGCTCCTATTATTGTAAATATCATTATATTAGTTTGTATATTTTAACTATTTTGTTAACGTTTTCCTAACAATGAATGTATGTATAACGACAGTAAAGATGGTTTGTGGATGTGCTTTTCTTCAAATAATAAAGGATCTGACGGTGACATGTTCTGTGTTAATGTGAGCTGGAGGATAAAGATCATCCAAATGGATCAGCATGCAGATCAATGGATGGATCATGTTGAGTAGAAATGTCAGGAGCCCTTTTGACCAATGATCAGGTAAGAAGGAACGTTCTTGTCTGAAGGCTTTGTGAGAGTTTCTCACGGCCACAAGACGAACATCTTTTACTGCCTTTCTAACCTCCAGCATCCTGTGGAATACACGTCAGGTCTCTTCTGAGTAATTAGTCGTGGTGTTTGGTCTGTGTTGAGAAAAGCCACAGTGTGCTTGTCTGTCAGCCTGTGGCTTTGCATGATGTTTTCAAGGCCCGACTGTTTCCCAGGCTGTTGTGCACATGACTTTAATATTTACATTTGGTGACGTGCACCATGAAGGCACTGGTTTATGAACGTGTTCATTGACAGCTGTGGTGGACTTTAGCAAAGTCAGAGGCTTTGGGAGGAAAATAAAATTAAAAAAAATTTGTTTAGACTTAGACTTTACTTTATTGATCCCCCAGTAGGGGGAAATTCACATATGACAGGATTATTATTTATTCTTGAGTTTGCAAGCAGCACTTGACCAAACAATCTCACTTCAAGGTCTCTTTATTAGCCGTTCTGGAGCTTTCGATCAAATACAATCATACTGCAAACATGAAAGATAATAGATATCATTTCTAATGTTACCCATAACTACTCCATGTTGATTATTGCACTGGGCCACATTAAAAACAGACGAGTATAAGTTGTCAAATGCATTTTATTTAAGAAGTGAGTGAAGTAGCCATCAGCTGTTCAGTCACAGTGACCGATGTCTCTGTCATAGTGCACAGGAAGGTGTTGGACACATTTGATGATTATCTTCTTCTTGTTGAGTTCGTCACCACGGTAATGACACTTTGGAGGCCTGTTTCTTTCCTGTTTCACCAGTTTACAGACAACAATGTTAAAGCGTTGGAGGCTTTTGGTCATGCGACCATATGGCTCCCCGTCACGCTCACAGATGGACGTCACTGCGCTGACGTTGGCTCGGATGAAAGTATTGACACCCTTGCACTTGTTTTTGCTGATCTTGGCGATGTTTCTTGCTCGCATCACCTCGCTGCACTGATTGCCCCTCATCTGCTCATTGATATGCTGCCGTATGAACTTCTGGTAACGACGGTCGAGATTCACATCCCGGGAGATCACAGCTGCAGAGAGAAGCACCAGCAGCAAACACACAACCTGGACCCTCATGATTCCCTGATGGAGAAAAGAGAGGAAGAGGAAGTGACAGGATGTCGTCCATATTGAAGTCAACTTGCTGATTTACACACAAATAAAACAGGCTGGTTGAATCTTATTAAGTCAGTTATGAAATACAGAAATGCAACAAAATTTTAAAAAAAGAAAAGTGTTTTTAGGGTTAGAAATAAATCCAATAAAAATGAGTTGCAGACATGCTTTGAATGCTTCACAAATATATTACAAAACACCACAACCACTAAATAAAAAGCGCTGTGTGAATACTTACTGACACGGTGATGCTGAAGAGATGCAAAACGTCTGAAGAGACTAAAAGTCTTATTGGCTCTTTCTGCAAAAAAAAGACATTATTTGTTCATTTGTTTATCTACTGTAACTCAAATTTGCAGAACTCATAGCACAGATTATAAAGAAGTGTATTTACCTGTGTTGCAGAGACTGCTCAGTGATGTTGGAGTATTTGGCTCTTTTATAGGTTTGGTTTGGTTCTTTAGCGTGTGAATCCTCCTCCCTCACATACCATCTACTCATAGATGACCACAACCGTCCTTTGTCTAACAACAGGCTCCTTCTGCCTGCAAACACTACTGCTGCTACGCCACAACCTGCTTTGAGCAATTTTACCCTCCTCCACCTCCCCCCCGCTGCTTCACCTATCCATAATTTAAAATATAAGTGAATTGTGATCTGTTATTTATGCTAAAAATGTGTTTTAGAAATTGTTGCAGTTGATTAATCCTTTCATGCATAGACATCACTACAGTGTGCAGCTCTTCAAAAGCTGTTTTCTTGTACATGCATGAGTTTTGATGGCATAGTTGCACATCAGCCCCTACAGTGAAGCTACTGCATCATCTCATCCACTCAGAGTGAAACCAAGATGGCCGACAGACAGGCAGAAACACCAAGTTGCTCATTTTCTTCTGTTCAAACCTTCTATAAAAAGAAACCCCTGCAGGTAAGAAAAATATGGTGACATCAAATAACATCTAAGGAGTCATGCAATTGCTAGATTTTGCAAGTATTGATTTTATATTGGGAGGAAATTATGATTAATCACACGTCCACTGAAGTGTACATCATGCATCACTAGCTACAGTGAAATTATTCATACTGCTTCACTTTTTCCACATTTTCTTATGTTACAGCCTTATTCCAAAATGGATAAAAAAAATTTTTTTCCTGACTATTCTACACACAATACCTCATAATGACAAAGTAAATAATGTTTTTTAGAAAATTTTGCAAATGTATTAAAAATAAAACACTCAAATATCACATGTACATAAATATTCACACCCTTTGCTATGAAACCTTCCAGAAGAACAACCATCTCTGCAGCACTTCACCAATCAGGCCTTTATGGTAGAGTGGCCAGACGGAAGCCTCTCCTCAGTACAAAGCACATGACAGACCGCTTGGAGTTTGCCAATAGGCACCTAAAGGACTCTCAGACCATGAGAAACAAAATTCTCTGGTCTGATGAAACCAGGATTGGACTATTTGGCCTGAATGCCAAGCGTCTGGAGGAAACCAGACACCGCTCATCACCTGGCCAATACCATCCCTATGGTGAAGCATGGTGGTGGCAGCATCATGCTGTGGGGATGTTTTTCAGCGGCAGGAACTGGGAGACTAGTCAGGATAGAGGAAAAGACGAATGCAGCAAATTACAGAGAGATCCTTGATGAAAACCTGCTCCAAAGCGCTCTGGACCTCAGACTGGGGTGAAGCTTCATCTCCCAACAGGAACACGACCCTAAGCACACAGCCAAGATGACAAAGGAGTGGCTTCGGGACAAGTCTCTGAGTCCTTGAGTGGTCCAGCCAGAGCCTGGACTTGAACCCCATTGAACATCTCTGGAAAGACCTGAAAATAGCTGTGCACCGACGCTCCCCATCCAACCTCATTGAGCTTGAGAGGATGTGCAAAGAAGAATGGGAGAAACTCCCCAAATCCAGGTGTGCCAAGCTTGTAGCATCATACCCAAGAAGACTGGAGACTGTAATCACTGCCAAATGTGCTTCAACTATTGAGTAAAGGGCGTGAAGTGTTTCATTTTTAATAAATTTGCAACATTTTCTAAAAAACATTTTTCACTTTGTCATTATGGGGTATTGTGTGTATAATTTTGAGAATAAAAAAAGAATTGAATCCATTTTGGAGTAAGGCTGTAAGCGGTATGAATACTTTCCGGATGCACTGTATATTTCTGTGTTTTGGTTATGCATGCATAAATGATATTATCTTATAATTCACACCACATTTCAACATACTTTATCATATAATTTTATTCATTTGTTTGTTAAATGCATATTTCTAATAGAATATATGCTGTCCACCTGAGTGGACATAGAAATATTTCTTTATAAAATATGGGTTGAAAAAAAATAAAGTTCAAACCTTGTTTTTCATGCCTAAAGATGAATAAAAACACTTGGCAAAAAAAAAGTCCTGACTGAGGTTATCATAAATCATGTATGAAAGGGTTAAACCATCAAATTGTGTATGCTGCATTCTGCACAATAGTCTCATGACACTGCTGCCATCTTTTGGTAGCAAACTGCTACCAACTAGCTCAGATTGTATCATTAATGTATTGGTCCAGACTGAAATACCTCAACACCTTTTGGATAAAATGCATTTGCACAGACATTCATGGTGCTCAGAGGATGAATCCTGCTGACTTTGGGGACCATCTACCTTTTCTTCCAGCACCACCGAGGAAGCTGACCTTTGTGGCTTCAGGTGAAATGTCTCAAAAGCAAATCAGACGGATTGCCATGAAATTTGCATGGCAGACTATGTGGGAGAGGACCTGCTCCATGAGCAGATATAAAGGGCTCATTCTAAACTGATGAGGACTACTTTTATTTTCCATTTTTGCCAACAGATCCTCTGAAATCCAACACAATGCACCTTCAAATGGGTCATTTTTTTAAATGTTGAAAAAGTTTTACACCCACTGAACTGTAAATGTTCCTGTAATCACATAAAATATAACATTATTAGTATAAAAGGAGATTTTGTCCCTGCTGTTGTCATCTATGCATTATGCAAATTAGCAAAATGAGAAGACAATTTTAGAATAAATTTACATACATTTTTATTCCTTGGTTTCCTACATTTAAGGGCATTTCTTTAAATAATTATCTCAGCACAGAGTAAAGCACATTTGTCCACTATAATAACTGAAAATAGAAAATGGTTAAAAGATTACAGGCTAAATCTATTTTAATGTGAACAATCTTTAAAATGTGGGTAGAAATGACTTGATGAAAAGTATCAAATGGAAAAAACTAGTCAAAACTTCACTTAATATTTGTTGCAGGATGCTTTGAAGGTGCATCACGCAGTAAAATGAGAAAAAGTGTCAGAATATCACATACTGGACATATTTTACTCAAATATTTGGGTAAAACTGACAAAAATAAACCATGGCTGCATCACACCTGCATATGGGAGCTCTGCAGGGACAAATGAGGTTGAGTTAAGAAAAAAGCAGGACGGGGAAGAGAAAAGGCAGGAAGAAGTGGAGGTGTGGAACAGCGACACGGACAGAGAAGGATAATACTGATATGTCTCAAACCCACAACAGTCGAGCTGCAAATTAACCGTAGAAGAAGAAGAGTGACAATATTCTGCACCTGCTGTAAACAAAGCAACATCGTATGAAGTAAACAATAAAAGTTTATGAGCGTATTCATCGACAGCTGTGGTGGACGAATATACAGAAAAGAAACTTTGGTGTCAAAACATTTCGTCCTCATCTGCCACCCTGTGAAAATGATTCTGCATCATATTTCTGATGCAATGAACACATAACACAGATGTTAACAGAGAAGTGGCTGCATGTTTTCCTGTTTGTAACCTCCTTCTTCACAACCACGAAGGCTTAAGATGAGTCTGCACTTCACACCCAGGGGTCAAAACTTTAGCAAAGTCAGAGGCTTTGGGAGGAAAATAAAATGAAAATGTTTAGACTTTACTTCATTGATCCCCCTAATAGGGGGAAAGTCACATATTATAGCAGCAACAGATGCAGGGGCAAGATAAGCAGTAATAAATAAAATAAGCAATAGTAGAAAAATAAGCAATAGTAAATAAATATATATTGTGATGATAATAAATGAATATTTACACTATGAACATAAATGTACAGTATGGAGAGGTATATGAAATTATAAGTGAAAAACAGCCAATCAGCTACCATGTAGTGACTATGGACTGTTTCTCAGCCAGTGATGCTGCTGTTAAAGAGTCTGCTGGCTGATGGGAGGAATGACCTGCGGTAGTGTTCCTTCTTCAGGATTATTATTTTTATTTATTCTGTTTGCAAACAGCACTTGACCAAACAATCTCACTTCAAGGTCTCTTTATTAGCCGTTCTGGAGCTTTCGATCAAATACAATCATACTGCAAACATGAAAGATAATAGATATCATTTCTAATGTTACCCATAACTACTCCATGTTGATTATTGCACTGGGCCACATTAAAAACAGACAAGTATAAGTTGTCAAATGCATTTTATTTAAGAAGTGAGTGAAGTAGCCATCAGCTGTTCAGTCACAGCGACCAATGTCTCCGTGATAGTGCACAGGAAGGTGTTGGACACATTTGATTATTATCCTCTTGGTGAGTGTGTAACCACGGTAACGACACTTTTGAGGCCTGTTTCTTTCCTGTTTCACCAGTTTACAGACAACAATGTTAAAGCGTTGGAGGCTTTTGGTCATGCGACCATATGGCTCCCCGTCACGCACACAGACGGACGTCACTGCGTTGACGTTGGCTCGGATGAAAGTATTGACTCTCTTGCACTTGTTGTTGCTGATCTTGGCGATGTTTCTTGCTCGCATCACCTCGCTGCACTGATTGCCCCTCATCCTCTCATTGATATGCTGCCGTATGAACTTCTGGTAACGACGGTCGTTCAAATTCCAGGAGATCACAGCTGCAGAGAGAAGCACCAGCAGCAAACACACAACCTGGACCCTCATGATTCCCTGATGGAGAAAAGTGAGGAAGAGGAAGTGACAGGATGGTTGAATCTTATTAAGTCAGTTATGAAATATAGAAATGCAGCAAAATTAAAAAAAAGAAAAGTGTTTTTAGGGTTAGAAATAAATCAGACATGCAGACATGCTTTGAATGCTTCACAAATATATTACAAAACACCACAACCACTAAATAAAAAGCGCTGTGTGAATACTTACTGACACGGTGATGCTGAAGAGATGCAAAAAGTCTGAAGAGACTAAAAGTCTTATTGGCTCTTTCTGCAAAAAAAAGACATTATTTGTTCATTTGTTTATCTACTGTAACTCAAATTTGCAGAACTCATAGCACAGATTATAAAGAAGTGTATTTACCTGTGTTGCAGAGGCTGCTCAGTGATGTTGGAGTATTTGGCTCTTTTATAGGTTTGGTTTGGTTCTTTAGCGTGTGAATCCTCCTCCCTCACATACCATCTACTCATAGATGACCACAACCGTCCTTTGTCTAACAACAGGCTCCTTCTGCCTGCAAACACTTCTGCTTCTATGCCACAACCTGCTTTGAGCAATTTTACCCTCCTCCACCTCCCCCCCGCTGCTTCACCTATCCATAATTTAAAATAAGTGAATTGTGATCTGTTATTTATGCTAAAAACGTGTTTTAGAAATTGTTGCAGTTGGTTAAACCATCAAATTGTGTGTGCTGCATTCTGCACAATAGTCTCATGACACTGCTGCCATCTTTTGGTAGCAAACTGCTACCAACTAGCTCAGATTGTATCATTAATGTATTGGTCCAGACTGAAATACCTCAACACCTTTTGGATAAAATGCATTTGCACAGACATTCATGGTGCTCAGAGGATGAATCCTACTGACTTTGGGGACCATCTAACTTTTCCTCCAGCACCACCGAGGAAGCTGACCTTTGTGGCTTCAGGTGAAATGTCTCAAATGTCCGTCCGTCCGCCTCTGAGCAGGGTTCTGTCGGAGGTTTCTTCTTCTTGAATCCTTAATTTTGAATTCTTGAACTGGCGGATCTCTCTGATTAAAGAGTTTGTTCTAGACCTGCTGTTTTTGTAACAGTGTCTGGAGATAACGGTTGTTATGAATTGGTGCTACATAGATAAAGACTGACGTCCCCTAAAGGATGAATTTGTCATATTTTGAGCTGTATGCGCTGTACGTCAAACACTTTACACACTTTGTGTTTGTTGGGATGAATTTTGGGAAAACAAATAAAATTTTTGCTGATATTAGTCTATTTGTGTTTTATATTTCAGAGTAAAAACTTTACAAATACAAAACCACTTTACGACCAACCACTGCATGTACATAGTGTCTCAGGCAGAAGTCTCCTGATGAGGCACTCAAACTATTGTTTTCTAGTCACAGTGGTGTTTCACACTGAGCACATCAGTGTTTCATTTTGAGAAGACATAACGTTTTGAATGTCTGCTTTCAGAAAACGTGTGTGGACAATTGAGAAAAGCTGTAATATGTTGCTCTTAGTGTCTCCACACTTAGACACAAGAGGAAAAGGACAAACACAGACTAAATATCAGTGCAAACACTTCATAAAACACTTCATAGGCAGGACTGGACAGGGGTGTCTATGTACTTTTGGCCATAATGTACTGGTTTCACATTAACCCAGGATGTGGACAGCACACACACTTCATGTCATTAGGATCGCTCACATTTAATTGGCCTCTAGGCGCTGAGCACTTCTGTGTGTGCAGGTCATTAGCTGCTCTTAATGACCGTGAACGTCTCTGGTTAAGGTGGATTTTCACACCTCAGCCTCTGATGTTTCACCGCAATCAGAGGTGTTGAGAAAATAAAATGCTCTCCAAAGCAAACACATGATGCAGTCATTGCTTAAGAGACCAAAAAAAAAGTTGTTTGACTTGACACACTTTGCTTTTGAGATTTTCAGATTTCAGCCCGATACAATAAATATGAACGACATTTAAAAAACCCAGCTTAGACACTTATTGAATAACACACAGACCATAATGTGGACAGTAATAAAACACTGAGGCGCAGCAGACTGTTTCTGATAAGACACGTGCAATTTTCTCATGTTTTGAGCATATTTTCTTGAGTAAAGTAATCATACGGTCTCGACTACAGTTCAGCCCATTGGAGCCCGTTGACCTCAGTACACAAGCAGCCCTGAAAGTAAGCGACTTTATCTACAGCGTCTTTTAAGACTAGAGGCATCACAAACTGCCTCATGGAGGAAATAAAGCATCCAACCCAAACCCTAAAGTAGATCTCTAATGTAGGCAATTTTGAATTTGTATTTGACGAGGCGCCAATAGAGAGCAAAATCCCATTTCATGATCTTTTGGAGGACCTGGTCTAACAGTCTAACAGCAGCGGCATTTTGGATCACTTGGAAATGATCCAGGGAAGTTTTGCTGAAGCAGGTGAAGAAGTTACAGCTGTAGTAAGTTATATACCTCACAGGAGGGCACCAAAATATGTAGGAAAGTATACTACCATTTAATTAATTAATTAAAAGCTCTCGTATCAATAGGGGCACCACCCGTCATTGGACGGGAAATTCAACTTATTATTTTCTTAGCACAGATGGCTTCAGGTCTTTAACCTTAAGAATTAAGCATTAAACATTAAACAGTCTCAGTTCTAAACGTGTAAGTTCTCAGTGGCATTGATCCTCTTAGACCTTGTTATGAAGAAATATCCAGGCAGTGAAGTGCCGGTTAATACACCTTTTTATTAATAAATGCTAAATATCAACATAGAACACTAATGACTATAAAGGCGGATGAGACAGAAATGACACTAGACAGACAACAATCAAGACAGAAGACTAACATTGCTGATAAACCCTTGGATTAGTGATATTGAAATGAAACTGACGGAGGACGAGGGGAACCCGTCTGACCTTAAGAACGTTGTAGTTAGAACCACAGAGGATCCACTGACTACTCTCCCTGCAGATTTAGATAGATCTCAGAGCTACACTGACACCAACTTGTGAACTAACACCAGCTGTTATACTTCACGTGGGCCCATCCAGCGGTGGTCCGCAGTCACACAGGCAGGGTCAGCTGTCAGCGTCCCTGGCAGGTTTCCAGGAGGAGGAGGAGAGAGAGGAGCTCTCTCTGGAGGCTGAGACAGGAGGCTGGAGGGCCTTGGCGATGTCGGTCAGTTCACTCGGCACCGTGGTTCAGGAACTTGAAGGTTCTGGTGGATCAGGATGTGCTGGTTCTTGGCGGTGGCGTCTGTCGGTCCGTTCGGACTACAGGACAGCCAGTGGCGTTCAGCTCTTAATAAGCAGGGTGTTGAGTCTGGATCTGACGTTGGCCTCAGCCTCAAAACTCAGTTGTCGCTGGTCACACGCAACAGTTCAGAGTTATCAAAAACGAGGGTTGCTATCAAAAGTACTTGGTTCTGGCTGGTGTTTCAGGAGGTATTTAAGAGGACTTTAAGAAAACTCAGTTATACTTTCAGTCATAGTGATCAGCTATAACTTCAGAAGAACGGTCTACAAAAGTTTAACTTGAAGGTAGCAGGCACAAAGATTATAAGTAACAAAGTAAAACTTAAAAAGGGAAAAATAAAATAAAATAAAAAAAAAAAAACGGCAAAGCAGAAAAGAAGGGCTAAGCAATGACAGAAGGGAAGACAGAGGTTTTATCCTCTGCATCTTAGGGGCGTGTTCTCCTCTGACAGAGGGACGCCTGTGTCATCACTTAAAAGTTTTAGACTTACTAAATTAGATTTCTGTTTCATATTCACTATGTTCCAAATCCATTTTCATTCCTAACACTGCATGGTATCCAGAATCAAGATATTTCATTTCCAATACATATATTCATTAGGTCTTTACCAAATAACTTCCTAAATGGCATGACACACAATGACCTAATCTTTAACATTCTCAAGTTTGCATTAACTTCCATTACTCTTGTTATCACATTACACAGATTAAACAGACCTGGATTGAATATACTGATGGTTAGTTTCTAACTTATTAGACACAGATTATTAATTATATGGGCTTCCTGAGTCTTTTCACTCATTGGTAATTGCAGTGTTGTCACAGGATTTGAAGCAGCATCCTCAAAAGTGTAATTAGTTAGTTGGTCATCCTTGGATATTCATGAACATGTGGGTTACACCATTAGACAAAAGAACACATTAATTAGCATTATTTGATCTGTGGGCACTTTGGACAGTTTTTTTAACCACATTTAAACTTATAGCAGAAATGGAAGAATGTTCGTACAGACGTCTCCTCATTCTGATCAGTATGGCCTCAGGGGTCCACGAGTGAGGGAGACCACGGGTCGGAATTAATATTTCCATCTCCGTTTGAGACACAGTGGACCAAACTGAATCTATAGCGACATCTAGATTCCTTATGGAGGGTTTTATTGCCAAAGGGCATCCATTAGTTTAGGGAGAGGACTAGGTGGGGCCTGAATATTAACCTTTTCCTGCATTAAGGTATAAAAAAAATTATCTAATCTATTTAAAAAAAAAAAAAGAAGCTTTTAGGCAGTTATTTAAGAGGCACAGCTGAATAATGTTCCTTGTTACCTGTCCAAGGGGAAGGATATACAAGGCAAACATAAGAAGGACCGAAGACTGAACCTTGGGGAACGCCACAATCCAGAGTTTCAAACAAAGAGACAAGGTCACCAACAGAAACATGAGAAACTCTGATCAGAGAGGAACGTCTGTGGCAATCAGGATCAGAGAAATAGAAGAAATAGGACTCTGTGCACAGCCAAGAGTAACCAAAACTAATTCCAGTACATGCTAATGTGGCTAACGCTAGCTAACGTTAGAGCCTTCAATCACAGTAAAGGTTTGCACGTTTGCAAAGAAAACAGGGAAATCAGTTTTTCCAGAGAATTACCCTCAGCTTTACTATGTTTAACACCCACTAATGATCACTATGTCAATTCTATAACGAGGAAGAGACGACCAGTTGCATTTTTTTTTCTGCCCGTATGTTGCAAATACCCAAAAATGGCTAAGGCAACTTGACATTTATTTCAAAATTACGCCTCTGAACATTATGTTTTGGGGTTTAAACTGTTCCCAGGTGATAAATACAATTATTTTATTTCTATTTAAAGCTCAAACAAGAGCTGAGTTTAATCTATATTTCCTGAAAAATACACTGCAAAGCCGATTTCTTCACAAAAAGATGCAAAACACAAAAATTGTTCTAGTGAAGAGTTGGATTAGACAGATAGTTATATGTATATTTCTAATTACTGAAGAGGTCTCATCAATACTGATTTTGTCTTTTTGAATTGGCTCATTTATTTTTTCTTCACCATATTGTCATACATGTTGTGTGTGTGCTGCCTGTATTCATTAGAATAAAAGATAAAAACAACAAAAACTTTTAGAGTCCAGAGAGAGAGAGAGAGTTTCAAACCAAGAGGGATGAAGACACCAATGAAGAGCACGACGCTACGAGCGAGCGAATAGTGTCCAAGACGCGAAGGAGAGGGGTGTGGTGGGAAATGAGGAGATAAATCAGCTGCACGATGAGAGTTTCGTTTGGAAAGTTCAGCAGCGTCTCCTCCTCCTCCTCCTCCTCCTCCTCCTCTTCCTCTCTCTGATGATGGAGACCCTGGAGGCAGCTGAACTCTGCTTTCCACGACTCCTCAACATGTCCTGCAGGAAGCCGACGCGCTCTCACGCCGGAGTCATCCTCTTCTACTTTCTGTCCTTCATCTCTCTGCTCACTGCAACTCTCAACCTGCTGGTCATCATCTCCATCTCCCACTTCAGGCAGAGATACGCGCCTCAGCATTGCTAATATACTTGCTGCAGTTACATTTATAGGAAGATGTAGCTTTGGGGATGTTATGTCATATGTAACCATCAGATTAAGACTTGTGTGTGTGAATAACGCTTGCAGCACACATCTGCTGCCTCCATGCATCACAGCTTTAATCATAATCAATGCTCTTACCACTCAGGCACTCAAACTGTTGCCGTTAACATTCACAGTGATGATATTCTCTCACTCCAGGCAGCTCCACACCACCACCAACCTCGCCCTGCTGTCTCTGGCTGTGTCAGACTTTCTTGTGGGCCTCGTGGTGATGCCGGGTGAAATCATCCTAACAGAGACCTGCTGGTTCTTGGATGACGTCACTTGTGCCGTGTATTATTTGCTCCCCTTCATCATCATCAGCGCCTCAGCAGCGAGCATGGTGTTCATATCAGTCGACCGCTACGTGGCCATTTGCTCCCCTCTGCAGTACCCCACTAAGGTCACTCTAAAGAGAGTCAGAGTCTGTGTTTCACTGTGTTGGATCTATGCTTTTTTGGTCAGCATTCTTCTTATGTATGATCACCTGAAACAACCAGGCAGGTATAATTCTTGCTCTGGGGAGTGTGTGGTTAATATTTCAGGAGATCTGGATCTTGTTTTCAACTTCATTATTCCCATTTCCATCATCATAGCTCTGTATCTGAGAGTGTTTGTGGTGGCGGTCTCTCAGGCTCGGGCCATGCGCTCCCACATGGCTGCCGTCACACTCGGGCCTCCGCAGGCTGTAACTGCTAAGAGGTCGGAGCTGAAAGCAGCCAGGACTCTTGGTATTGTCGTAGCCGTGTTTCTCCTGTGTTACTGTCCGTATTACTGCGTCTCCCTCACAGATGGCAAGATAATGATCGGCTCCGCAGCCGAGGCCTTTATGAGTTTTCTGATGTACTTCAACTCCTGTCTAAACCCTGTGATTTACGCCCTTTTCTACCCCTGGTTTAGAAAAGCTATCAGACTCATTGTTACGCTTCAGGTGATGCAGCCCGGCTCCCGTGACACCAACATACTGTAGAGACACAGTGACTCATTCTCTGTCTGAGCATACAGAAATGCTCAAGGTGCAATTAGTAGGTTTTTCAGCGGTTCCTACTTGGGCAAATAAAATGCTGAAGACTGTGAGAGGTGGTGGAAAACCCAGAAAAAGCTGCTAATTGGACCTGGAGTTCAGTTTAGTTTGTCACAAGTACTTTTCATAGAGTGAAAAATGAACTTCCAAGATTAAGCAATGCTGCTGTGTGCCGTTTGTGTGATAATGTTAAATGCATACATGTATTAAATACTCTGTTATATATGATAAGATCACCACACACATCAGATGCACACGCTCACATTAGATACTGAGCTTTTACTAAAGTTTGAAGATTTTGTCATGAATCATTCATTATTTTCTGCAGCAGAGAAGAGAATTGTGTTCTTTCCTCCCGTTAATCTTCATAGCGAATGAGATTAAACCGACTGAACACCTGATTAAACTCTAGTAAACTAACTGATAAGACAAAAACACGACTCTCTCGTCTAAACCATATGAAGTCGAAGCTTTGGAAATGTAGACAAGAGACTTTTTTGTGTTATCAGTGAATCCTGAATTAATTAATTCTATCTCACACCAATCCACCTCACTCTGCTCGGTCTGAAGCTGCTGATTACAGTTATCCTTCTGTAGTTTTAGGGTCTCTCTCTGTATAATTAAATGATCCTCAAGACAGTTTGTCAATGTCAAAAAAAAATAAATCTTTGTATGTTTAATATCAGTTAATGTTGATATTAAACATACAAAATGTTATGAAAGTGTTGAGGAGCCCACAAAAGGCCTCGAACACACCGACGGCAGCTCAGATCTCCTCTCTGACTACACGTTGCTGCCATCTTCTGGTGGGACGGTTTGATCATTTAACATCAGCACCAGTTTAGATTTACATAGCTGTATAGTATATGTTCAAGATTCAAGATGTTTGGCTGGAAGCTCTGCTACAGAAACACATACACTACTCACAAAAAGTTAGGGATATTCAACTTTCAGGTGAAATATATGGAAAATGTAAAAAGTGAATGCTACAGTGATATTATATCATGAAAGTAGGGCATTTAAGTAGAAGCATGCACTGGTGATTTCTTCATCTTAAACAATGTATTTGAAGAAAATCTACCAACAGTGGTGGGTATACCACAACAAAAAATTTCAGTGCCTCAATAAATTGGGATGTGGCCAAAGGACGTCCACTCCTCTCCTTTCTGTGACTCTTCCAGTCTCTGTATCACTGTTCCAACCTCCTGATGACACTCTGTGACCCTCTAAGCTCAGTGAACACCTCCGTCTGAGGACTTCCTGTTTGAAGCCTCCAGTGTTGAGGTGCTGCTGATCAACTGTTAGGTGTCGTCTTGGTCTCATGATGTCAGAATGTGAACAGCAGGATGAGGAGGACTGTTTAAATACCAATTCTAACTGAAGCAGGAAATGTATTGGTGGATTCATGGATCAAACCTGTTGTGAATGTTGCTGTTAAGCTTCTTGTTAGAGAACAGCAGCTGGTGCAGAAAGTACTGAGACACTGAACAGTTGGACATGTGCATTCAAAGGTTTAGAGAAGGTCACATTAAGTTCACCTGGAAAGGTTAGAATGCATTTTAGGTTCATCCTGAAATTTCACCTGAAAGCTGAATATCCCTGACTTTTTGTGAGTAGTGTATATATGAAATAAAGACATAAAGAACTATATATATAGAGAAAATAAGATAAAACACAGTGAGGTATGACAGTAATGTCTATGTAAGTATCTATAGTACAAATTAAAACCTTGCTATTGGTTCCGTTTGTTGGGTTTTAAAAGGCAGAATCATATAAAGTCCTTTCTTTGCACACATGTTACTTCACTGCTGCACAAACTGTAGGAGGATCCAGACTATCAGCACGAGGGCCAGACTGGGGCCTTCTGCTCTTTAACAAGGGCCCGGTTAAATGTGTTCATTTTAGCAGCAGAGTGTTGAGAAGTTAGAAAGACCGGCAACATTAGTAAAGAATAAAAAGGAGGATAATGTGACGTTTTACCAAAGTTACCAAATTCAACATAAAAAAAAAGTTAGTAACAATGCAGATATCATATATGAGTTACTGCACACACGTCTCATATTTTCTTCACGATACAGGAACACATAAGCACTAAACAAATAGCAATGCATGTATCAAACACACTCTTATGAGCATAATAAGGAGCCTACAAGGCCTGACATGTCCTGCTCTAGTCTAATTTATGATAATTAAAAAGATAAATGACAAAGAAGGAACCTCTCTCTGCAGCAGACCCACAGTCCTGCACAGGCTGATTCACACAGTCAACAGGTGACTGAACACAAAACCAGAGGAACTGGAAATGACTCACGTCTGTGGACGACACACAACAAAGAGGACAACAGGTTGCAGCAAACAAATCAGAGACAGAGAGGAAGTCTGCGACTCACACGTGGTGGTGAAGTGAATCATCCGTCTCAGAACTAGTCCCACTGCTGCAGAACTCTTACGAGCTCTCTCTGCGGGTTCACTGTAAACTTTCTGGTGTTTGTTAAGAGCTCAGAGTGTGACAGGCTTCTTCAGGTTCTCGGTTTCCCAGCAGCACAACGAGGGCAGAATCTGATTGATAATCAAAGAGTGCCTCCTTCAGCTGGCTGCCCTTTGACTGCAGCATCATGTTCGACCACAAGGACGGGCTGGTGAACTCATCTGAGGAGACACTGCTGCGATAACAGAATAAGACATGACAGTTATGTGGCTGATTCTGGCTAGTGAGGGAATCGTTCGGGGCACCACAGGGCTCATTCAAAGTGCACCAAATACATATAAGAGGTGCAATGTGCAGTGATGTTGCAGATTATAGCCACCTGAAGACCCCTCAGCATGCAGGAGAAGCTACGGAGGCCGAGGAGGAACACATTTCTAACAACACAATCTGGTATTCCTTCTCTTCTTCAGTCTTATTCTTCTTTGTCTTCCAAATTCAAGCTGCCGCTTCATCTTAAGACCACAAAAGGCCCTGTTTGTCCTTTCTGGGCTACAGCACAAACATGGCGGCACAACATGGCAGACTATGTGGGAGAGGACCTGCTCCATCAGCAGATATAAAGGGCTCATTCTAAACTGATGAGGACTACTTTTATTTTCCATTTTTGCCAACGGATCCTCTGAAATCCAACACAATGCATCTTCAAATGGGTCATTTTTTTAAATGTTGAAAAAGTTTTACACCCACTGAACTGTAAATGTTCCTGTAATCACATAAAATATAACATTATTAGTATAAAGGAGATTTTGTCCCTGCTGTTGTCATCTATGCATTATGCAAATTTGCAAAATGAGAAGACAATTTTAGAATAAATTTACATACATTTTTATTCCTTGGTTTCCTACATTTAAGGGCATTTCTTTAAATAATTATCTCAGCACAGAGTAAAGCACATTTGTCCACTATAATAACTGAAAATAGAAAATGGTTAAAAGATTATAGGCTAAATCTATTTTAATGTGAACAATCTTTAAAATGTGGGTAGAAATGACTTGATGAAAAGTATCAAATGGAAAAAACTAGTCAAAACTTCACTTAATATTTGTTGCAGGATGCTTTGAAGGTGCATCACGCAGTAAAATGAGAAAAAGTGTCAGAATATCACATACTGGACATATTTTACTCAAATATTTGGGTAAAACTGACAAAAAAAAAACATGGCTGCATCACACCTGCATATGGGAGCTCTGCAGGGACAAATGAGGTTGAGTTAGTTGCACAAATGAGGATTAATTTCTCAAGAAGTCAGACATGGGAGATTAGAATAGTTTCAATGGTAGTTTAATTTTAACATTCAACATAAGTATCAATTATCATCACTCACATATTCATGTTGTTTTTAACCTTTGACCTGGAAAATGGAAATTACTGACTTTACTGTCACTGTTTTTATTGCCAGTAACTAATAACTAAGGGTGTTTGATTCTGGTCACAATGAAGAGCTAATCCTGGAGGATCAGCTCAGAGAGGGAGGGAGAGAAGGAGGGAGGGAGGGAGAGAAGGAGGGAGGGAGGGAGGGAAGGAGGGAGGAACATGAACGCTCAGGGGAAAAGGAAGGGAGGAGACATCTTGGACAAAGACACAGAGAAAAGCAGGACGGGGAAGGGAAAAGGCAGGAAGAAGTGGAGGTGTGGAACAGCGACACGGACAGAGAAGGATAATACTGATATGTCTCAAACCCACAACAGTCGAGCTGCAAATTAACCGTAGAAGAAGAAGAAGTGTGACAATATTCTGCACCTGCTGTAAACAAAGCAACATCGTATAAAGTAAACAATACAGTAGTAGTTACATTAAAGTCTTGTGTTATAGTTTTAATGGTGTTAGTCATCTATGCAAAGTGTTGTGGCACCTCGGTCCAAATGACTGCGTGGAGTCGGCAGTGAGGAGGTTCGCTGCGATCAGACTGGAGCGCTCAATAACTTTTTCTTTTTTTTTTTACCAGAAACTTAAAAGTGAACATTTTCATGCTCCGTGGACACATTTGTTATTCCGTATGCACCTTAAAGAACATCACACCTGGATTGTATAACGTCACGATTTAACACGCTGAATGCATCAAACATTAAAGATGGAAAAAAAAAAAAGAAAAATGGCTTCCTGCTGACGCTGCAATTTCACATTCAGCATGAAGCTGTGAAGAAACGCTTTCTACCACAAATAATTCACACTGAGAGGAAAGATTGTTCGGGATTAAGGCTTCACACAACCTGATTATTACATTAACACGTGTGTCTAATGTAAGCGTCATTTCCATTTTGGGAACTAATAAAGAAGGCCACCATAGAGTTTTGATTGTGTTGTCATGGAGACGGGCGCCACGTGACACTTGTGATCAAACATTCAGTAGCAGCCAAAATCGCGGCAACATTTTTCAGATTTCAAAATAAGCACAGCGAGGCACTTGAGCTTGTGTAAATCAACAGTTTGGATCGATCATTTCTATCCGTTAAGGCAAACACAGACGACTTTGGCATAATGGCTTCATTCAAAATGGCTTCCCATTAATTAAATTACAGAGCGGCGGACACCAGCTGTTTTTCGCTCCAGTGGTTTAACGTCTCAGTGATGTAGGAGTGCACCTCAGCACCTGGAACGTTCAACCACAGGGGGCAGCGAAACACCGCGTTAAAGGTGGAGTCGTCGATTCTGGAAGATTGTTATTTAGATTTACTGTTTCCCCCCCTCACATTTCCTCTCCTCTTCCCTCTGCCCTGTGCACGAGCATGAACGTGCACCGCAGATGCTGGAGTAATAGTCTTTGTTTGCTTTGTTTCCAATTACAAAACCAGGTTTGCGTATGAACTCTGGATGTGAGCAGAAGTGTTGGATTAGAATCACCGACTCCATCTTTCACTTATTGTTTCAAACAGAAAAAGAAAAAACTTGGTTTGGTGGTTTGATTCAAAATGGCTGCTTCTCTATCTGTATCTTTATTTCAGAGTTCACGATTTCTCTCCTGATGATCTGAAAAGGAATTCCTAATGTTTAATCCTTAAAAGGACTGACGATATCTTTTAGATTTTCATGTTAAACCTCCACGCGGCTCCAAGTCTGACACAACACAATATTAGAACAAACTGTTAAATCACCTCCGTGGAAAGAGTCTTTTTATGTTTTCTCAAAGAACTCACATGTGAGGATGAAGTCCATTATATAGTGAAGCAGGTTAGCTAGGCACATACAGTTCCCTTTTTCCTCCGAGAGAGAGGCCAACAAAAGACTCATCAGGGGAGCTTTTCTCTCTCAGCCCTCCTCCCTCAGTGTCCGAAGCCTCCCACACGTCAGCACTCACATTAACATCATGCAAATACACTTGGAAAATATAAAATTCATTGGGTTAGGGTATATATTTATATAGATTTATACATACATATAAATTCATATACTTTTAAGGAATGTTAATCTATTTTGCTGTGTATTTTTTCTCCTTACAAGGTACAAAATAACTTTTCATACTATGTAACACAATATATAATCAACATATTAAAAAAAAACAACTCATCAGTCCTTTTATCTTCTTTTAGAAAAGAAAAATCCATAATAAAAATAAGTTCTATGTTTTTTCTCACTTATATCTTACAATATATTTTCTCTCTGTCAAAAAACACACACACATGTCCCATTTTTTTTTTTCTTCCGCGGTTTCTCTTGGCAGCAAATTGGCGGCGGTCAAACTGAATGTGTAAAAAAAAAAAACAAAAAACCGAATCACAGAATGGTGGTGCTCGTCGAGGTGGAAGAATCTCAGAGCGACAGCCTCATTGACGTGTAGAATTCACAAAATGGCAGCGGTGGGTGTTGCGAAACAAACTAACAAACTGCGGTGCTGTTACAACGGGCACTTGGAGCAGCCGCACTCCAGAGCAGTTTCCATCTCCTCGGAGTACGAGGTGCCGTCGGTGCAGCGGAACACCGCCTTCCTCCTCCTGCTCTTGGTGACGCCACAGCAAACGCCCGGGGGTGCTGCTGCCTGGCAGGATCGGGGGCAATCCATGCGGGGGATCTTACTGGTGGACGTGCACGTTCTCATCGGGTGGTGGCGCTTCAGCTGCTCCCTCACCATCTCCCCCTGACACGTGAGCTCTGCAGATTAACGGACAAAAGACAGAAAACACACATCACACGTGCTGATATTTGTCAGATCTTGATGCAGCTTCGTCCTGATTCCTCCGCTGGCCTCCACTGTACCTGTGTCACAGGCAGGTCCGGTGTACCGCGGCTGGCAGTGGCAGACGGGCTCTCCCCCCTCGGTCACACGACACTCCCCGTGTCCGCAGCGCTGCCCCTTGCAGGCTGGAGGCTCCTGCCGTCGGTCACAGTACTGACCCTGGTAGCCTTCACCGCACCTGCAGCTGTAGGACTGACCCTTCGGCACGCACACGCCGTGAACACACCTGGGGTAAGATGATGGAGGGGGAGCAGACAGGTTAGAGGAGGTGTGTTTTTACTAGCATTTGCTTTAAAGGTCCCATATTCTGCTGCCAGTCTCTCTCTGAACGTTTTAGAAGAACTGAATGCTTCGCTCTCGCCTTTGACATGTTTGTGTCACACGAGGAAAAAAACATTGGGAGATTCAGGAGATTTTCAGTGAGAGAGACATTCACAGAGAGAGGACGGTCTTTTCTAATAGTCTGTAGACCCACCAGGGACACACATCAGTGCTGAAAAGACATTACAAAAGTATAATATGGGACCTTGAAGACAGATCTTAGATTCATTTGTGCTGATGAGAGAAACTGTGCTTCTCTGTGAAAAGTTTTGGTCGGCTTTTCCTCATCAGTATGATTTATTTAAATGTTACTAATTTGACGTTTCTGCATCTTTTTATGGGATAAAGGTGTCAAAAACTAATTGTTTTGTCTATAAAATGTCGAGGAAATCGAGGAAAATGCCCCAAAAATGTCTTCTTTTTGTCTGATCAACAGTCCAAAAGACAAAGATATTATAAAGATAAGTGTTTGAGAAGATTTATACTGGATCAGCTTCTAATAGCTGCTGAAGCGCCACTGTGTTAAAGAGCAACACAAAGTTGGTGATGAATCAATAGAAACCTTCATTAACCTCTTTGTGTGGACTGTTGACACATATCGTTCGTGCATATGACTTTCTGTCTGCATCCACACATTCCTGTCCAGTCTCAGCTCACCTGCTGTTCTCACAGGGGTTCGGTGCCGTCGCCTGGTCGCACAGGGCGCCGCTGCGTCCCGGAGGACAATCGCACGTTACCCCCGTCTCTCCTCCCTCCCTGCAGGCACCCTGAGCGCACACACTGCAGGAGTGACACCCCGCAAGAATGGCGTCACCCTGGGGACAGAAGAAAGGGGAGGAAACGGTGTCAGGGGAAGCTGAGCCTCCATCAACACTGGAGGTCCAGTTTAAATATAGCTCCCAAACCGAGAGACAACATCTGCTCTCCTCTACAGCTGCTCCCAGTGTGGGTCTGCTGAAATCTGACCTGAAAGTCTTAAATCAAAATGTTTTCCTCTGTTACATTATGAAAATGTCATGTGTAATGCAGCTTTTAGCCAAAAATGAATCCTCCCATGTAATCACCTTGCCCTCGACCCCCTGTGGTCGCGCTCCTCCTGCGGCTCGGTAACTCAGGTCTTGAGGCTCCCCGTTGATTCGGACGTTGTGGATGCAGCCGTTGAAAGCCTGCGGCGGGCGTTCGGGGCCGGGTCGCAGACCTGAGGCCACCACCTGAGAGGGTACGCCTGGGAAACAGGAGGGGGAGAGCGAGGCGGGAAGTTATGGGAAAAGAAGGAGGAGAGGGAAGAAACGTGGGAGTTGAGAAAAAGGGGGGAAATTGGAGGAAAATAAAAGAAAGAGAGAACAAAACAAGCAAAGTGAAAGCAGGAACGCTTGATTAACACACGTCACTCATCTCTAGTTCCATTACTGGTTGATTCTTACAATAAAACACCAGAATATGTCATCACAGCTCTCACTATTGCACAATAACATTATGCTTCTTTCTAGGACGTGAGAAAAAGGGCTGACTGTTCTCTTGCCCCCTTTTTTGAGGAAAACTTGAGGAAAAACAGCTCTCCATCTCCTCACCACATCCCTTGCTGGGATGTGTGTGTGTGTGTGTGTGTGTGTGTGTGTGTGTGTGTTTGCATGTTGTGGGTGACTGTACTTGTATGTGCCCCTACATGGCAAACATGCGATCACAACCACAAAAAGGCAGCAAAGGGCAGAAAAAAAGGAACATCTGTGTGTATAAATGTGTGTGTGTGAGTGTGTGTGTGTGTGTGTGAGTGTGTGTGTGTGTTTGTGCGTACCTCCTATGTACAGTTGGGTGTTGTGGTCGACGGAGGGCTGACGCGCTAGCTTGCCGAGGCTCTTGGGGGCACCGTTATCCACCACCAGGCTCAGGGAACGGTTCTGAATCAAAAGCTCAACTGTGTGGAAAAGCCCGTCATTCACCGACTCCACGCTGCAACACACACACACACACACACACACACACACACACACACAAAAGGAAGGACAGATTTTCAGTATGGTTCCTATTATGATAAATTACTGCTGAATTCTCCACCAGACAGGAGAATTAGGGAGGAAAAAACATGATAGAGCAAATTGGAAACGCTAGACACAAAACAGACTCCAAACATTTTCAAGTCAAACATTTTTTTCCCCCTTTTTTGTTTTGTTGTGTTTGCAAATCGACCAAACTAAATGAAAAAGAAATTAGGGAAATCTTTGTTGAAATGTTATTCTCAGACATAAAACAGACTGATTACATCCTCAATGCAGTGTTCTTTTGGAAGAGATTAAAACGCCCTTGATCTGGGCCATGGTTTCCTAACGTGGGGGTTGAGGCCCACAACGGGACCCCCCTCGCATCACACGGGCTTGTTTATTCTGATGGGCTGGAGCCTCGGGGCGAGACTGGATTTACACAATTTAACGGCCAGACTCAACTGGTTTAGAGCTTTGTGTTTAAGAAAGAGTCTCTCTCTCTCTCTCTCTTTCTCTCTAGAGCGCTAATTTTTTAAATTTCATTAAGGAGATAAACGTTTCCCCTGAAGAGGAGCCGGCACTGACCCAGGACCACGACCTTGTGCACCATGTCTGACCCCGGGAGGAAAGACTGTGTGTTTGTGTGAGAAAGTGTGTGTCTGAGATTCCCCCACTAAACGGTTTTTGCTGGAGGGGAGACAGACAGCTATAGAGACAGTGGTTTGGCAAAGCCGAAAGAGAGAGAGAGAGAGAGAGAGAGAGAGAGAGAGAGAGAGAGAGAGAGAGAGAGAGAGAGAGAGAGGGAAGCAGAGGTAGATGGCGGGGCGGGTAAAGTCGACTGTGCCTCCGTTCACCCGAGTTCTTCCCTCCCTGAACCCGGAGACGACAAGCAGAACATGAAAAACACAAAAGAACAAGTGAAGCCACTCTTTCCGTTGGTGGTCTGCGTCAGACTCCCACGGCTCGAACATCAGGACAGTACGTCCCTTTGTCTGCTGCTGCTCATCGGCTAACAAGCTGAAGAGCCTCCGGTCAGCTCTGACTGACAGCTGTTTATAGAGCGTTCACGTTACAGTGATGTTACATTAGCGGCCAATGGAGCAGGGATGTGAGTTCTGGAGGCGGGCCAGAGCGACTCTCCTGGAGAACGCTGACCATCCGAAAGAGGAGGAAGACAGGGAACGGAGGAGGAGACGCAGTAACAGAAGGGGAGGAAGATAATGATGATTAGAAGAAGAGATGGAGAAAAAGACTGTGATGGTGAAGAAGTAAAAGGAGGATGGAGAAGAAAGAAAGAGGGAAGAGGAGGAGCTGAATATGAAAACATTGATAGGTTTGACAAAGAATTAGAACATTATTATTAATTTATTTTGAATTATCCTGTTTGCATTTGTCCCACAATGCACCTGAGCTCCTGCCTTTAACCACAAACTACACCAAGGGGTGTCAAACATACGGCCCGCGGGCCAAAACCGGCCCACCACAGGGTCCAATCCGGCCCCGCGGGATGGTGTGTCAGTCCAGGTGGTCAAGATTACTACACAGGAGTGGAAATGAATGTAAATTTGAAATAATTTCTAGATCTGCTAAATGTTTTGTGCCTTTGTAGACACACTGTGACCTGTAAGTTGTGTAAATGATAAACTGAGGCAGAATATTGTATTTTTCTTTAAAAATTTCAGGTTGTTCAATAATATTTTGTAAAAAGATAGTTCATTTGTACTGTTTTGCACTAAAAAAAGGGAAAAATTAGGAGTTGTTGTTATTTATTATAGGTTATTATGCTGTGATTTTACTGGTCCGGCCCACTTGTGGCCCCTGAACTGAGTTTGACTTGCTGTTTATCTTGTCTTTGCTGCTGCTGTATGTAGAGAACTCTCCCATGTTCCCCCTCCAGAGGAACAGAAAAGTGATTTATTGACCTAATTTCCATATTTGACTTGCAATACAGAAATAAATCTCAGATAAAAGTTACTGTATGAACTGAAAATGCATATTTGGATTCAAGTGTTGGCAGGTTAGATTTATGCATTTAACAATAACAAAGAAAACCCCAAACTTCTTCTTCTTCTGGACATCAATCTGGTTCAGCATCCAGCTGGTGGTTTGTGCAGTAAGAGCCCCCACTTCACTGTAGACCCAACGCAGACACATACATGGTTTCCATTAGGAGCCATGTAATTTAATAATGGTCGCAAACAGGCCGGCTGCAACCAGGCAAAATGGTGGTCTGCTCGGCTGAAAGATTAGCTCTGTGTGGCACCACCCTCTTCTTCGCTTTGCTTTTTCTCCTCTTTCCTGTCTTTCTCCTCCCTCATCCACTTTTTTTCTCCCTGATCTCTCCTGGTGTCGTCTCTTCTCCTCCTCTACCTCTACCTCTTCTCTGCCCTCCTTTCTCTCCCTCTCAAGCAGTCGTTTCTGCTCCTTTTACTCTTCTGAGGCTTCTCCGCTTTCGTTCCAGAGGCTCCTCATCCCCCCTTTTTTAAGATTAAGATTTGTGCAGAGAGCGCCCGGACATTTAAATCAAACGTGCCGCTCAGACAGCTGAAGACGCTCTCAAACTGATTCTTTACGCAGGTTTGAACCTCTCTCTCTCTCACACACACACACACACACACACACCGAGCTGTGAACCTGCTGTGACGTCCAAGCTCCATCGGGTGGCAGTAAATGATTAATGGTCAGTGCTTCCATGTCAAAGCAGATGCCAGACCTGCAGGCAAGTGTGTGTGTGTGTGTGTGTGTCTGTGTGAGTGTGTGTGTGCGCCAACATCAGGCTTCATCAGTGTTTGGACAAGTGGACGTTTTCCAGAACCTGACTTTTAATGTGTCTGTGAGTGATTCTACATACAAACATTAACTGTATCAATCCCATATTTACTTATTTTTATTCCGTATCTTTGTGAATGCTGCAGGAGGAGTCAAGATCTGATCAATACATATCTTTGCCTGTGTGTGTGTGTGTGTGTGTATATGTGTGTGTGTACACGAGTGCATATGTAAGTGTGTGTTTCAGGTTCTTTGAAGTCTGTGTGTTAGCAAAAGCAGCCCATTATGGAATTCAATAAAAACAAACATGAAGCCGAAGCAGATTTCAGCTGCCTCTCTCTTTTACCCTCATTGTGTTCGCCCAAACCCACGAGGGACGTCAATTTCCTGTCAGTGCACAATCAAATACACCCCGAAAGGAGCACAAACACACAAATAAACTGTATGAAAAGAGGACTTCCTAAAAACCAAAACTTCAAAAAAAAGAAAATATAACAGAATCAAATCCAAACCCAGAAGTAATTAGAGGTCGTTGACTATATCTACTGAAAAAAACATATATATTTGGATTAGAAAGAACAGCACAGATCCACTTACACTGTTAAATCTAATTATGCACCGTTATTATTTACTTACAATGTTTCTAAACCACATTCGCGGTTCGTGTGTGTGTGTGTGTGTATTTGACAGTGAACCTCGAGTGTTTATGAACGTGCATGTTTTTGTTAATATATACTTTCACTTATGCAAATGTGTGTTTGTATGTGTGCAGTGTGTGAGGACTGCATGTTCACTTTGTACGTGAATGCGTGTGTATGCGACCAAGTGTGTGTGTGTGTGTGTGTGTGTGTTCAGTGGTCCAATCTGATTAAAATGATATTCAGCAGACAAGCATCCCAGTCCCATATTGCCGTGGTAACCTCAATTAGTCATTGCTGAGACGGCAGCTGCTGAACGGCGAGCTCCTTCACTGTTTTCTTTCCGTCATTTTTTTTTTTTTTCCAGCTTTCATTAAACCCCGACCGGCCAGTTCAGATGAGATTTGTACTTCTCAGGAGAGGATTCGTGGCGTTTTGATGTGGAGTTTTTTCAGGAACTATAAGGTTTCAGTATTAGAATGTTTGAATTGCCTCCGAGCGTTTTAAACCCCGTAATGTTCAAGGATCGTCTGTTAGTTTTAACCACAGCCACGTGGTTTTTCTGAGAGCCAGATTCAGGTCAGACACTCACTCACTCTAAACCTGGGAGTAAAATCAGCTTATGAGACCTGTAACTAAACAGAAAGTGCATGTAAAAGTTCTAAGATTATGATTAAGTGCGAACGAATGTACATATCGCAGCTACATCTCTTTTGACAAGCACCAGGAGAGACTGAGTTCATTAGTTGGTGTCTATGGAGTGTGGCGATACACAACATTAAAAGGAAAACCTGTATGACGTTAAGAAAACCAATATAGCAGCCCTGCAAAATAAAAAAAAAATGTCTTTATAACTCTAATGTAATTTCCCTTTTGGCTCGTTCACAGCTTCCTTCTGAAACGACACCCGTTTGCACTTTAAACTTTAAATGAGTGTAAACTTTGCCTCCTTTGAGGGCATGTGGGGGTTCAAGACATCCCTCAGAACCCAAACCCCCCCAGCACAGGCATCTCGACTTACCGGGATCACACCCTCGTTGGTTAGGACCTTTTCTTTTCTATCCCTCACTGGCTTCCCACCCACTCAAACCCTGCGTGGACGTGGCCAGAAAGTTTTCCTGGTGACACATTAGTAAGGATCCTCTATAAAACTGGTATCATCACTGCTTTCTCTTCACTGTTTACCTGCTTTACCTGCTCTCACGCCTCCCTCTCTGTGTCACTTCCTCTGTCCAGCCATCCATCATCATCCCTCCTCACCCTACTCCCGTCTGCTCCCCCGTCTCCTCTCTGTCCACTCATCCATCTGCACGCCTGCCTCCGCCTCGTCTTATATCATCCTCTCCTCCTTTCCGTGCACCCGTCCATCCCTCCATCCCTCCCTCTGCTCGCTGCTTGCTGATGACTAACAGTGGATGTGCTCTCTTTGACCCGATGGGGGATTAGCGTGGCATTAGTAAAGGGCAGCACATTAATAAGCAACAAACACACTCGGCCTCGCTCTCTCCTACACACACACACACACACACATGTTCATTTAACACTGGGCATGCGTTACCACTTTCATCTGTTGCTAATGAGGGCACAGTGAAGGACTAGTACACCTTCTCCTATCTCTCTTTCTGTCACCCCTCCTCTTGTATGTTTTTTTTTTTTAATTTTCATTATCATTCCCTCTGCATCTGTCTTTTTGTTTTTTGCATTCTTCCATCTCTTCTCCATCTTTTTTCTAATCCCATTTCTCTGTCTCCTTGTGGGTTGTACCTCCAGTCCAGATGTCATCTGACAGGTGTGCATGTATCCACAGGTGTATGTTGGTGTTCTGCATGTTTGTGTGTTTCTACATGTGTTTCTACATGTTTTAACGGTGACTTGATGGCCTCACGCTACTTATGAACCTGAACATAATGCCCCTTCTTCGCTCTTTGGTTCCTACACAAGAGGGATCGCTCAGAAACATCCCAGGGACTGGCAGCGGTCCCCGGCCCTCAGTTGTACAACCGCAGTAGCTGTGCGGACGGCGCCATGTTTGGGATGTGCCAGAGTTGCTGCGCTCAGATTGTGCTGCTTAAATAGTTACGCCATTCTGGACAGTATCAGCTGAACGGTGGCAGGACGCTCCGCTGTGCCTGCCTAGCCGTGCGGTTTGAGTCCGTTTGCAGTGTATTTCTAAATGAGGGTAGATAAGTTAGGCCGTTTGCAGTGCTCAGACTCGTGCAATCAAAAGATGGCACATACAAAGGGATACATAGAAGCTTGTGGTGAAACGAGCCCCGGGCTTGGAGCTGGGCCCCGTCTCCTTCCAGCTCACTAATGCTAAACATAACATAGAGGCAGTGTTTACTTCATGCCGAGCATTGTGCTCACACATGATTCGATTCTATGGATCCCAGCTTCTTTCTCTCGCTCGCCATCTTTCATTTTTCTCATGTCCCCCCCCCCCCCCCCTTTTCTGCTCCCTTCTCTCTGCTTGTGTCTTTCAGCTCAACGTCTCTCATTCAAACTTTCCTTTCCGTGCTACTGTACACTTTCTTAGCCCCTCCTGTCTTCATCTGTCTGTCTTTCTCTGATTCTCTCACTTTTTCTCTCACCCTGTCTGTCCGTCTGTCTCCCTCCCAGGCGTGGCCCATGTCAAGTTAACACGACCAGACAAGGATAATTCCCTGACTCACTCTGCGGTTTACTTTTCCCCCTCTTTCACTCCATCTCTCCGCCATCCCTCGCTCCTCTCTCACCCATTCTGCTGTTCAACCGTGCCTCATGCTCTTTCATTTCAGCTGTTTCTATCCATCTGCTTTACCCCCTCCTGTTTTCTCCTCTGGCGGGAAGAAACCTATTCTGCATCTCTTTATCGTGTCGTCCCACAACTCCTCCGCCCAGCATCCGTCCATCCATCTGTCTTTCTGGCTATCTCTCTATCTATATCTACCTCTCGACTGCTCAGTCTGTCTGTCTGTGCATCCATTCATCCCTCTGACTGTCCTCTTCTCTCTGCTACTCAACCTTTTCCATCCAGTCTCCACCCCTCCCCATCTGTGCCAGTGCCTAATTTGATTCACCCCATCATTTCCATTCTTTCATGCGCTCCTTCCTTCCCCGTCTAACCATCCCTTCCCCTTGTCCTCTTCTTGCCTTTCTCAGAGTGTCACGTATTGCGAACATATTCCGGTGGAGGTCATATTTGGGATACGTGGCCGCCACACGTCTACTCACCCAGATTACAAACCTCATTCTCATTCATGTGAGGACGCAGAATATCACAACAGAGCAGGAAAACACACAGACTGCAAAAAATTACAGCAAACAAGTCGGGATGGCAAGTTGTTGTTATGGCCGGCAAACCTGCCTTTCTACCCAGACGACCTCTCGGCAGACATCCGCCCACGTGAAGTCTCCTTGAGTAGGTCACGCTGTCTACCAGCTCCGAGGCTCCTGCTCTACAGCTCACCCCGTCCTCTGGCCCCTCTGGAGGGGACTAAGGTAAAATAAATTCACCTAATTGGTTCAACACAGTGTCACATTATTATTATAATTACGCTGTTTGTATGCATCAGCTTATCAAAGGTCAATGAAGACAGAGCAGATAGTTCGCTTTCACCAACACGACGCTGCACTGTGCTGACTAACCTCTGCAGACAGAGGCAGATGCACTCGGTGTAACTTTTAAAAACTGACCAGTGTGAAGCAATGCTGATTTTCACGAATGCAGCAGCTATAAGAGGCACAATGGTAAACTAGAAGAACTCATTAGCAACACTGCTGAGTTCTGCCTTCGCACTGCAACACTAGCAGTTAATGTAAAATGCTCTAAAACCTGCAGATGCTGACAAGCGCGTTCAACACACAGAAACAAGAAGAAACCGTCCTAACGAAGCCCAAATTCTACATTTAGCATCCACGTGTCTCATACTAACTCGCCTGCCGCTTATAACCAAGCAGGACCGCATGAGTGGACCATATGTGGCGACAAACGTGTGAACACGCT
Source organism: Pempheris klunzingeri (assembly GCF_042242105.1). NCBI lineage: Eukaryota > Metazoa > Chordata > Actinopteri > Acropomatiformes > Pempheridae > Pempheris > Pempheris klunzingeri. Next base: position 24,934,445 of record NC_092020.1, on the reverse strand, counting down.
CATGTATGCTGACACCAAATGTGGTGTAAACAGAACCACATGGCCGTCTGCTGTTCATGTCCGTTCCATTAACAGTTTAACGCCTCCCCTTAAACTGCCTCCATCATGCAAAGATGTAATGATTTCTCCTCTGAATGTCAGAAGTGACGTGAACTTGACTTTCATCAGAGGCCTTAAACTTATATTTTAAATTCACCAAAGTAAAACATGAGTGGAAAAGGAAAATATTAAGATATATGCACATTTTCCTGTGGGCACATGATCTCTTTTAATCCAAATTCTGAAACTGTACAATAATCATAATTGAAATACCTGATGCAGAAACAGTCTTTGCCCTTGACGTAGTAAACTGTGGCTTCACATTTCTTCTCCCGCAGCTACTCGCAGGATTTATAATTTTGACGTAACGTCCTAATCCTGAAGTCAAATTTATTACGAACCGGCTGCATATTATCATCAAGAGCAGTGACCTTGTCTCCATGCACAGAGACAATAGAGCAGAGCGGAGCCCAAAACCACAAAAGCCACACGTGCTCACATGCTACAGAAAATCACTGATTGAAATTTACAGAAAGACGAATGAAAGCAGCTAGAAAGCCCCCTTGTTTCTCCTGCTCCCTCTCTCTCTCTCTCTCTCCTCTAATTCATTCAATTACACTAACATCTGTCTCTCCCTCGCTCTCTTCTCTTCCTTCATTTTCAGTTGCCATTATTTCACTGACTGGTGCGATCAAGTGCTACAGAAAGCATCTGTATGAGACCTTGGTATAATTACCGTGAAAAAAAAACTAAACGAGACCTTGGTCAAGATGATTGGTAGCCTGTGTCTCACACCGCTGGTATTGCTGGTGGTTTTTTCCAAGTTGAAGGGTTTTTGGTTTTCCTTTCCGTGCTGGACTACATGTTGGAAGTGGTTTTTCCATCTGCCTTTAACACCTTCCATTATCTGCCGCTGCAAGAGAGTCTGGAAACTTTAGCTGTATTTGGACTGGCAGAGCAGTGCCCACTCGCTGCCTCCTGCAATAAACCCCTCTCTTTTTTTATTGACATGTAGATGAAGCTGTACTCCGCCGTATCTTCTGTTTATTCAGATGTTGGACATGTTGCATGTTATGGAGTGTGCTGTGTGTGCGGTGTGCTCTGTTGTCTGTGTCGGAGGCTGAGAATCCCTCGGGACGGTACACGGTATTGAATCTTGCATCACATATCGCTCTCACTTCTCTCTCCCTCCTTCTTCCTGCCACTCACAGCGCAGACAGAGAAGCAGACAGAATCAATAGGAGCCAATCAGCATCAGACGAAGACAGACGTGGGTCCTTTCTCTCTCTCTCTCTCTCAACGTAAAGTTGGGCAATCCCTTTTTTTTTTTATGTCTCCCCTTTTCCTTTTCTCTTCGTCGAACACCTTTTTTTTTTAAATCCACCCTTCAGTCTGCTCCCCTAAAACGGTGAGAGCATTAATAATGCGTCACGTTTCCGTACAGGCAGAAACACACACATATCTACATCCTACATTTACTTTTACTGCTTCATCGTGGCCATATTTCACTACAGAGAGAGTGGATATTGTTCATAGAGGTTTTCGAGGTGTCCTGAAAGAGATATCGAGATCTTATGCCCTGACAAATAGCAGAAAATATAGGTTTTGTTGTTGAATTATTAATTACGGTATTCTTTGTAAAGTTCATCTCGGTATAAGAGATTTGGGATATTCATCAGACATACAAGATATTCATCTTTTTGGTTGTTTGACTGTTTGACTTGTTCGACCTTTGACAGACAACTGGTTTAGATGTTGTGTTTAAGCTTTTGTCAAATCGTATTATAATAGCTTACATATTAAATAGCTCATTAAAAATGGCAGCTTATGACCTCTGCCTGTGAGGACATGACAGTGAGGGATGTATATTTAACCAGACTTATAGTCTGACTCTAGTTTCCTTATTGTTTTAAAAAGATAAAATGGCCTCGATGTCTGAAAAAATGTGTGGAACAGTTTTGGCGGTGCCTTAAATGATTAAGTGAATGCATTAGTGACTGCTGAATGTGTGCTGACTTTTTGCATGATTATATTTGGTTGTATAGTAAGTTTGTGATTCCACATGCTGTAATATCGCTGCATGTGTAGCATACGAACCCTAAACTACCCACAGCACTATCATGTGCTTTCCCTGGATTACCGCTGCTGTTTCCATAGCTCACCATGGCAAATCCATTCCTATGAAACTGTGAAAGTAGTTTATTATATAATATCCAGGGGCTCACACGGACTAACCCACTGAATGAGGGCTTTTGTCTCCACAGTTTGAAGTTTTACCTGGAGAGACTTGTGGTGGGTTTCACTCGGGGACACGACTGTCTAGTCAGGATTGTAGAGGAATTCTTCTGAGTTCATGTTTGTTTATACAAGGAAGTGCTCAGACATGGATCTGTTACTGTGTGTGTGTGTGTGTGTGTGTCCAAATCAGCGCCCACTGAAAAGTCCTTTCGCTTCTTGAAACATTTTTGTGTATTCTCGAGTACCTTTATACTATCTTAAACACTCGTGTCTTGTAAATATACAGTAGTAGACCAATATATATATATATATATATATATATATATATATATATATATATATATATGTATATATACGTCTGTGTGAGTGAATAAATGTGTTTGCTTTTTTAAAATCTCTCACCCATGTTGAACCTGAGCAGTGATAAAATTATTTTATGTTTCAGCAATTTTTAAGTCCAAATAAACTGGCTTTAGCACCTGTATCGTCTGAATCCAGCGAGAAATTAAACTTTAATTCAGCCCGGGCCACCTCAGTCAAAGAAAACTTTTATTTCCATTTGCAGTGAAGTTATATTTGGTGGTGCGGCTCTGCTCTGGGACCTCCCTGCCCTTCCACGTACGTTTCTGGAAAGCCTGAGGCAGGGAAAGCAGCAGCAAAGGCCCCCCCGTAGGGTACAGACCAGAGCAGCCGTCAGTGATGATAGAAAGGAGACAGAGGCAGCGTAAAAAGGAGGAGCTGGGCTGGACACAGGTTGCAGAGCGGCTTGCAGAGGAAGCAACTTGAATAAGGAGCACTGTATGAGATTTGCAAATTGGATGCTTTGAAGGGAATCAGCTGATCGATCAGCTGGTGAGGGCTGGGACTTGACTTTGTGGCCGCTATGCTAAATTTTAATTGAAGAAGTGTAAATAACACTGAATACATACAGTAGTGACTTAACAAGAGTAAATGTGTACTTTTAAACCTTTAAAGTACTTAAAATATGTTTAAGTTTGACCTTCAGCACAACACAACATGCACAAGAATTAAACAAACTAATATAATTGCCTGTTGGAAGTCCCCACAAAGATGGCGAAACATACCATATGAGTGTGTGTGTGTGTGTGTGTGTAACCTACCTATACACAGTGGTGGGTGGGTAGCTGGCGATGTCGTAGATGAGTCGTATGTGTCCCTGGTACAGCTCCAGTGCGAGCGGGTCGTGGTCCTCCTTATACAACAAAATACCGTTGTCTTTATCTGTAGCCACCTGGAGAGGCAGAAAAGTTGGATGAGAAACTGTGACGAAAACATTTAGAGACGATAGTTATGGGTGAGAAACTGCATGTCGTCCATCGAATATAACACGAGGAAACAACGGCGGCGATACAGCAGATAAAAACATCACAGAGGCACAACCTTTCATTTCATTTCATTTAGTCTTTGGGCAGATAATTGTGGTGTCACACACAGAAACACACCAAACTAACCCTTAATTTGCAAAATGTGTCTTCAGACCAAAGCAGGGTTAAGCTGCACCTGCTGCCGGACTTAGCCCAGCTTTGGTTCAGGCATCACATCATCTGAGTAAAACTAATTCATACACATTAAGAGCTCATGAGGACAAAAGCGAATCCCGTCTGAAATGCAGACTGTGATATAATCTCAGCTGCCTTGCTGGTGTAGTTTGTGAGTCGTTGTTTTTAAAAGCTTGAAGATGTGGTGAAATGTTTTGGGCTGCCTTTACCTTTACCGGTTTACCTTTACCTGGCACAGCACAAATTGAAGTTAAAGACACAGACAGACACTCACACACTAACACACTCACATGCACATCCTTCAACTTCAATTTACATCCTCTAACTGGCAGTGGGCATGCTTTTAGCTTCAGTGTTGATGCAGCTCTGCATCAGAGGGACGTGAGGACCAGACCAAGACGGAGTGTCGCATCGCTAAGAAACGCATGAAAATGAGGAGAAAATGTAAATTCCGCCACACATCCCCCTCCCACACACACACACACACACACACACACACACACTTGACATGTCACACTTGCTCGCGTGCTCCGCTAAGCACTAACTAACTAGCGAGTGGAAACGGGGCCAAGGGGCCAAGCACTTAACACTCTGGCTTCAATGGAGCATGGCCAAGTCAACACCTGCTAACAAGCTGCTGGAGAGGAGACGAGGTGGAGGCAGAGCGAGAGCAGGAAAAAGGGAGGGAGAGAAAGGTAAGGGAACAAAAGAGAGGGAGAGAGCGAGCGAGCGCGGGGATGGAAGAAGGGAGACATCGGAAAGTGGGTGAAGAGAGAACATGGATGCAGAGTGAAAGAAAAGAGAGAAAATGTGGAAGAGAGGAAAAAAAAACATTGAGTGATTTATGAAGTGCTGTGGCCCCTTTCATTCTTCTCTTTTTTTTTATATTCTCTCTCTCTTGCCTCTGAGTCAGGGCCTCTTGGTGGAGTTTAAACAGCCTTGGCACTGACATTGAAAGCTCCTGGCAGGAGCGCAGAAGCACATGCACGGACCCACACACACACACACACACACACACACACACACACACACACACACACACCCAGATCCAAACAGGTGGTAAATATCAATTAGACTGCCCTTCGTTTCTTGTTTCTCTTTTGCCACACTCACACACTCATTTCCAAAAAGGGAGGAAAATATGTCTCTATTAGGATATGACTCTCAGGTGTCCAGAGTGTGTGTGTGTGTGTTGTGTGTGTGTGTGTGTGTGTGTGTGTGTGCACATGCTCAGTGTGCAGTGGAAACAGAGGGTGTAGCAGATGTTTGCTTTGCTTTGTCGACACTAACTTGTGCAACTCTATAGGCTTGATTTGAGCAGCTCACCGCTCTATTTCAAGACGCCCCAAAATGTTTTTCCATGTAGCGCAGCAGAAAATGGCTTTTGTACTCTCAGTGGCCGGCATGCTTCACCAGATAAGGCTTTTTATTCTTGAGGAGGGCGAAACACATCATTTTCAGCCGAGCCTCCCTATAAATACCTGCATGAGAAGAGGATTTCCACACTTTGCTAACAAAGTTTTGTTACCTGTAATGAGATGTGCGCGGTGGGGCGAAGCTTGGCGGCCGGCAGTTCAACGTAGCCATCCCGACCCAGGAAGTGAACGGTGGCCATCTTTTCACATTTGTTGCCGTAGAAACTGGGCATGCAGCGGCACACAGGTTCCCCGGCAACCACCAGGCACTGGGCGCCGTTCTGGCAGTCGGATTGGTCGCAGGGGCTGGTCTGCAGCAGGATCATTGGCGGAGGGTTCTCGCAGAACAGCCCGCTGAGGGAGGAGCACATTAAACAGGAGATAACTTATTCACAGAGCTTTAATGGGGTGATTTGCTGCGTCTGTTCCCTCTGATGAAACCTATTTAGTACTTGTTGGGGACCTCGTTGGTATATCTTTGTGCTTTCCACTGTATATTCTTGCATCTTTGAATCTTTCTGCCCACTAACCATCTCTCTCCTGCTGTCTGGCTCCTTTTTCTATTCGTTTCCTGCATAACTACAACTTCCTCTCTCTCTCGCCATCTCTCTGTCCCTTGTGATGAATTTGTTTCTCTCATACCAGCAGTCTGTGCTATAATTAACCACATGGAGCTGCATCTGCTTCACACACACACACACACAAACACATAAACACACACTCATGCACGCCGCGGGTCCAGACAGTCAAGTGTCTGATTATGAAGCGCCATCTGTATCTCCTCCCAGTCTGGCCCTGCAGTGTGTGACTGCGCTCGTGTCTGTTCGGGCCGTTCGCCCCCCTCCACGGTGTTTCTCTCACCTGAAACCCTCTTTGCAGACGCAGGTATATCCGTTGACAGCGTCCACACACTCCGCTCCATGTTGACACTTATTCTCCAGGCAGTCGTTATAGTCCTGCTCACAGTGTTGGCCCACGTAGCCCGGTAAACACTCACACCTAGAGCGACACGTGTATGAAGAAACTTTTAGAAACATGTTTCATTTTTCCTGCAACAAAATCTTCTCTGTCTACTCACCAAGTTTGTTTGTGTAAATGTAAAATATCATATAGTTCCACATGATCTTTCTCTACAAGCTGCTGGTGCGGCTAAATCTCTGGGCGGTAATTAGGCAAATGGTTGAAATATAAAATGTTACAGTGAGAGGTGCCGTTAAATTACTGGCTGCATGACTGTATGTGTGGAGATTTGCTGTTAAGGTCCAAAAAGGGAGAGTAATTGTAAAAACATACTGATGTAACCCAAGTAATATATTTAAACTTTCAAAGAGCGACGCCTGTTTTCAGTTTGGCTTTATTTGATGGTTTATTTGATGTTTTATGAAAAGCTACTTTAAGCTCGAAGGTTATCTAAAGGTTAAGGCACAAAAATCTAAGTTTGAGGTGCAGAGTTTTTAAATGACTATGACTGAGTAGTGAAGGCTGAGATAATGGAGCCAAAAGGAGCCCAATATTCAGCCAGGATAACGTGAGAGCTCTCCACGTTTAATAACGTCGTGTGTGTCTGCGTTTTTGTCTGATCGAGCCTCGTTTCACAGAAATGTCAGCTTTTAACTTTGTCACTTTTGGCGACGTGACCCCCCCCCCCCCGTGAAGCCGCCACTCACCTGTAGCCTCGGCCAACATGGACACACTTGGAGTCGTGCTGACAGGGGTCGAAACCAGGGAGACAAGGGTCAACCACCTCCTCACACAGGTCACCTGGTGGGGGCGTAGGGTGAGAGAAAACACTTAAGTATTTAGAAAAACTAAAAAAAAAAGTTTGCATGTGAAGATGAAGCAGGTGTGTTGTGTTTATCCAGGATTCAAAGAACGACTTTTCAGAATAAGAGTACACGATGAAATGAAGGAAAGAGCCTGGAGGAGAGGGCCAGTGCAACCTTTTCACATGTAATCTGTGTCAGCTTCAGAAAAAATGGAGAAAAAAAGAAAGGGAGGAATGGAAAAAGATAGTTTCTGTGTGTCTATCTTGTTGAAGGCGTCAGATAATGTTCAGTGGAAGAGCGCACACACACACACACACACACACACACACACACACACAGGGAACAGCATTATCAGCTTTTTCTCAGAGATGATGGAGAAAAGGGGGTTAATAGGCTGGATAACAGTGGCTCTGGTCTACAAACACAAACACACACACACTTACATGCGCACAGGGTGAGCAGGGTTAACAGCTCGTGTAAAAGCAGTAGCTGAAATTGGTCATATGAAGGAAGGGAGGGGGGTTGAGAAAGGTCAGGCCCATTTCCATCGTTCTCTGCCTGTTTTAATCTAATCCTGCTGCCTCGCCTCCGCCCCGTCTGTCTCCAGGTCGCTTCTAGACGCACGTCGGAGTGAACGTAAATTCAAGCTGTCCGGTGAACACTTGGTGCCTCCTGGACACTTGGTTAACGACGCCAACATTAATCTATCAGCGTGTAAATTAACTGTGATGCCTTAGCATAACCGCCGCGCACAAACGAGCACACATCCTTGAGGTGGGTACTGAAAATGATAAACATGTTGGGAGGACTTTCATTCTTTCCCACCGCCAGACACTTGTTGGGAGATGGTGTTATACAGCAGCGTAACAGATTACCAGCAAAATATCGCCTTTTTTTATTTTCTTTCACACAAAAAACTGTCACAAGAGTAATTAAATTATGCAAAAATGGCACTCATTTAAGTTTCCCCACAATTTTATGAGCATATCAACAGTGAAAGGGTGAAAACAATCAGTCAAGAGGTCAATTTTAACAGATATATAAAGACAGGAATTATTACTACAATACAGTTTGGTATTTTATAATAAATGCTGCTTTGTTTGCCTCAAATGGAGGAAAACAGAATCATACCTGAGCATAAATACTGCCCAGATGGATATTTACGATCCCAAGAGGATGATTCCTGATGAGTTCACTGACTGTCTCATCTTTTGTGCCTCTCACAAACTGTTTGCTCCGTGACAAAACATTTCAAACCCGACTGGTGGGATTTAGCATCTCGTCTCCAGAGGATGAACCCCAACGGTCTCTGTGACCTTCTGACCTTTCCCCGTATTGCACCTAGATACTGACTACCACAGTCCACCAGAGCGAGCGCAGCACATTCAGACTCATGTTGAATTTTTAAAAGCTGTGGCTTTCCCCTTTTGGGATGAAACTCCCTGGTTGGTGGAAACCTTCTATCAGCTGTTTAAAAAAGGTCTTGTGACCTTAAAGCTGGACTTTTTTCCCCCTCTGGTGCAAATATGATGTGACAGTCCTGGTTGCTGAGTTTGGAGAAAGCTGAGCGACTAGTGGAGGACCGTCCTCTTAATGTGACACCTGATGATTACGAGCCGGTTCACTGAGCTGAGTGGAGGATCAGAGCCAGAGGAACCAGCTGTGTGTGTGTGTGTGTGTGTGTGTGTGTGTGTGTGTGTGTGTGTGCAACAGCTGTATGTGGTAGGGAGGCTGGCAGTGTGAGAGGCTGCTTTATGCCAACAACGATAATGACATAGTGTGTGTGTGGGTGAGTGTGTGTGTGTGTGTATATTGACTGAGATCCAGTGTCAAAGGGGACCAGCTGTGTGTGTGTGTGTGTGTGTGTGTGTGTGTGTGTGTGTGTGTGTTTTAGAGGACACTGTCAGAGATAGAAAAACTTAGTGCTACAGTCAGCAGTTTAGCTTCAACTTGCTGGACTCCACCAAGTGACACTCCCCATCTCTCTCCCCCCTGTCTCCCCCTCTGCTCCTGCCCTTTATCGGCCCCTTCTTTACCCTTTTCCCTCGCTATGTTTATTTTTTCCCTCTAGTACACACTCCCTCCTTGGCATCTCTGCATCATTCCTCCCCTCTCTCTCTCCCTCTCTCTCCCCTCTCTCTCCCCTCTCTCTCCCCTCTCTCCCTCTCTCTCCCTCTCTCTCCCTCCTGTGTGATTGCTCTTTCAACCTCCTGTAGGAGCAGTTTCAGGTCACTGCGGAGAGGCTGTCCATTACTAACCTACCATCCAGTAAAGTGGAAAATATGATTTTCTATGTGTGTGTGTGTGTGTGTGTGTGTGTGTGTGTGTGTCTGTGTGTGTCTGTGTGTGTCTGTGTGTGTCTGTGTGTGTACCTGTGTAGTTGGGTGGACAGACGCAGGTGTAGTTGTTGACCCCGTCGATGCAGGTGGAGTTGTTCTCGCAGTCGTTGTCTTCACAGTCGTCCGGGTTTATCTCACAACGTTGGCCCTCAAAACCTGGAGGACACACACAGCTACACACACACACACACACACACACACACACAGGCAATGCATATTATGAGTTGGTGACTGGGCTGCATCTGAGCACACACACTCTCTCTGCTGCACAACTTGAAATAAAATCAATCAACCAGATCAATCAGCTGCTCAGCTTCACTTCCCCTTAAATTCTCCTGCAAGCGCCGTAAAGAAAAACAATTTAATCTGTATTCTAGCGGGTTTCCCTCCATCCTGCTCTCGGTCTTACCCGCCGCCGGAGCCACCGCCTATCTACATTCAGAGGTCCAACAAGAGACATCATTTCATGCCTAATTTTATAGCAGGAATGAAATTTTAACACGGCTGTTCAAAGTTTGGCTGTTAAAATTTAGAGAGGAGCAGTCATCCCTTTTAAACGCCGTCCTTTGATTCATATCTTGTTCTTATTGGAGGAGTTTTCATTAATAAACATCAGCAGTCAAAGTTTCTGCTGCGTCTATTGTTTAATAAGGTGGAAAACTCAACTTTAAAACTAAACAAACAAACAAAGCAAAAAATAAACTTTTTCAGATAAACTTTTTCCAGTTTAACGCCACGACTGTTGGACACCACCCGTCATCACAGCTCACTCCTCCTCACCACCATCCATTCATCTTCCTCCCACCTCTCTCTCTTTTCTTCTCCCCCATCTTCAGGTTAAAGTCACCCTCCTCTCCTCTCCCCAGTGCTAGATCTCCCCCCACTTCGTATCTCAGTCTGGTTAACTCCTTATTTTAGATCACGTGCACTCAAAAGCACAGGCTAGTGTTAGGCTAACACACACACACACATACACACACACACACTCACACACTCTCACACACACACACAAGGAGTCAGCCGCTCGCTCTTTTCCACGACTTCAGTTAGTCTCTCACACACTTTAGTGAGTCAAGTTATTTTTATTGGATGAAAAGGATTTTACAGCAAGGTCAGCGTCACACATTGAGCACGGGGCAAGTCTGTCACACACACACACACACACACACACACACACACACACACACACACACACACACACACACACACACACACACACACACACGCTGTATCATGCGTCCTTCACACTCCCTTGCACCTGTGAATCTCCTGTTGTTTGGTTCATTTCTGATTCCTTTTGATGCACCCCGCCTTTTTAATCAGACACCAGACTGTTTCTCACGCCAACACTCACCTCTCCCACTCTCTCTTCCCACACCGTATATGATAGTCACAGGTTAGCCCCACCCTCGCTGCCTTCCAGAAAGCCAAGTTCAAAGCTGCTTTAAGCAATTTTGTGACCTCTGGGGAGGCAGAGAGACTCCAAAACACTAAGCCTCAGAGATCCAGTGGGCTTATTAAGATGTTGAAGCTAACATATTAGCATCGAGTGGTGAACTTCTACATCCACGAGGCACAGAACAACACGAACGTCCCGTCGGACACAAAATCAACCACATCTATCAGCGACAGTCTCCGAGTGCGTTTACATGCGCATCCTGGTTCTGATCTTATTCGGGACGCCGTGTTTTCATGAAACCTGAGCCACCAGGTTGTTCGTATATCCTTGCATACATGATTGAACAGAATCGAGGTTTATCCACGCGGCTTGATTTCTCACATCTCCGCCAACATGATCTGCAAACAAAGATTATTCAGACACCTGGATAAGCCAGGACCAGGACACTCGTGCACATGTAAACACACTGGAGCTGATGAATGTTAACGCCAACTGTTTCGCTTAATATTTAAAACTGTGAACGTACACCTGGCTCTTCTGTCTCAACCACAAAACACGTATGAATCATCCCATTTAAGACGTCACACTCCGTCACTGTGCAGCTAAAAATGGCGGCTTTGGATGTGGAAGCGAAGGGAGCGAAGAAAGGAGTAAGAGAGAGACATTTAGTGCTCCCATGGGAAACAAAAGTCGAAAAAAAATACAAATGAGAGGACGGCAGCCGGCACCCACAGGGTCAGAGAGCACCGTCCGACTAATCACACCCCAGCCCTGACATTTAAAGGATATAGTTTGACAAATGGGCCTCTGCTAAGAACCGAGGCTAATTGGACTTATTGAATATCCCCCACTGATTATATAACATGTTAAAATGTCAGAGGGGTCTGGTCTCCCACTCTTTCTGTCCGTCTTTCCCGCTGCGTGGCACAAGTGTCTATACCTGTGTTGGTATTAACATTAAGAGAGGATCTGTAAAGGGTAAAGAGAGCCCTAATAGCATTACCACGCAGGACGTTAAAGGCCAGACGCACATCAAACAAACTTTAGAAAGGGCAAAGGCCTTGTTAAGAGACAAATCTGGTTAAGATATTTATGACAATTGTTTCAATCAAAGTGGCTGTTTGTCATGGAGAGGGATTTTTATTTTTATTTCAGAGTGACACTGATGACCCTGGCAGGCACACACACACACACACACACACACACACACACACACACACACACACACACACACACAGACTTGCACAAATGTACAGTAGTTTGTATTATAATGCTTCCTTCCCCTTTCAAAGAGTTTAAAAAGTGTAAAATATTGTGTATTTAATGCAGTTTGGTTCAATTTAATTGATCATATTTCCAGACAGCTGCTTCTGGTTTGTACTACCAGAGTTTTATATTGTCTCTTGGCACTTTCCTCCATTAATCAACTTTACTTTAACTTTAGGTTCTTGGTCCAAAAGACGTTAGACATGCGATGATAGGGGACAGGGGAGAGCTGTGATTCAAACATTTTGAGTTTTCACTCTTCTACAAGTCATTATAGAGTTATTCAGGCTGTCAGATTGAAGGCGGCAGAAGGTGTGAGAAGCAAGAAGCGAGATCCTGAAGCAGCTCCCTCAACAACTGCCACACCGAGAGGCTCTTGACCCCCCCAACATCTCCAGTGCAGCTGCTCCACAGCCAGCAGTGACTCTGCGTTGTGTTGGGCAGCTCCCAGGTGTGAATGTGTGAAACTGTATGAATGTAAAACACGGCGGGAGCAAGTGCACATGAATAAAGGGGTCGAGCACAGACTGGGCTGTGGGTTCCTGCTCCTGTTGGACAAAGTAGATGAATTATGTGATGTGAGGTTTCTAAATGCTAACTGAGGAATTTCAGGGGGGGGGGTTTATTTATTTCACTCTGAACACACTGATTGCAGCAAATCTTTTCCGCTGGATATTTATTCAGTCAGAACGAGCAACAGATTCAGTGTTGACTCCCAGTGGGGGAATGTAACTAAGAGCATTTACTCCAGTGCTGCACAGTACAACCTTAAGTTACTTGTACTTACGCTATAATGCTAACATGCTAACATGCTACCTTATACCTCTAATCCATCTACATATTGTACATTTTACTGCACTACATTTATTTACCAGTTACTTGGCAGATCAAGTAATTTATCTTGTAATCTATGATATATCTTCGTAGGTTAAGCTACTCAGACGTATTCAAAATGAGCTCAATGAACACATAAATATATATATATATATATATATATATATATATATATATATATATTCTTAATAAAAGGGACATTCTGCAGAAAGAACAGGTTTATTTTGTGACCTTAAGAATATTTTGATGCTAATATTTATTCACACTGTGGTGTCGCTAAGCAATAAACTGAAGATAAAGTCCACACACATTCTCTTGTATCATTTGAGCGTGATCACAAAAAAGTTCAATCACATGTGCGTTGCGGAAACATAATCTGACAGATTAACGTAGAATCAGATGTCGACAGTGACAGGCGCTGAAAGGGGGTCAGAGAGGGCACGAGGATTTAATGAGCAACCCAAACGGGGGTTCCTGCCCTGAGAAGTCCCCTCTCTTCCTGTCTAAACACACACACACACACACACACACACAGGCAGGAAAACACATCATAAGGTCAAAGAAAGTTGTTATCTCGGGTAATGCTTTGTCCAGTGAGGCAGGACTGTCAGCTCTAATCAGGAAGCCTATATTTCTGGGGGCAGAGTAAAGTTAATTTTGCCTTCAGATGAGAATACAGGGTGAGGTTTTTAAAACATCTCCTCTAACAGGGAGGGGCGGCAGGGTAGCGGGGGGGCAACAATATTTGACCCTACAGCGTAGATGGATTCCTAAAGGACTTCCCTGAAATGATTTCTTCTTGTTTTACGTCGATCTCCGACATGCAGGATGTAAAAACTAAATTGATGGTTGTGTTCCTGCACTGGAAAAACAGCTGGCGGCATAAACACACTCACACACGAGCACGATCCCTTTTCAGTGGTTAAAACTAGTGCTAACAAAGACGTGCTGGTTAATACCAGGTGTTGTTTGTACCTGAAGAGGTCCTCATGGCCGGGCTGAATGTGGCAGGTTCCTCCGTTGGAGCAGGGGAAGCTAATACAGGCATTGATGGGTATTTCACAGTTTTGACCCTGGGGGAGAGGAGAGGACAAGGCAAAGCAAATAAGTTAGTAACTGAATTATTCATTCTTCTACAGATAATTTCACTATTCAAACAAAGACAATATGGTCCAAGAATGAGTCAGACCACTTCCCTGACAATCAGAATACAGCCAGTGAAGGTAAACTCTTTCCTCTCCAGTCAGGACGAATGCTGCAGCACCACAAGCTCACCTGTGCTGTTTATAATGCACAGTGCAACTGAAATACGCTCATGATTCCACCTTATTATACCTGCTGGCTGACAGTGACCGCACGTCTGCACTAACGTTGGCAGGACTAGTTTCAGGTAGATGCACCTTTTAATTGGAATGAGCTGCGGTCTGCTCTCGAACTGGACTCAGTCATTACGATTTGAAACCTCATTGCCTCTTCGCTGATTCTTGTAACCGTTTCATGAAGCTCTTCATTCTTGTTAATACGTAACTGTATATATTGTGTAAATTTCTTCTGTTCTGTGTTTTAGTGAATGTCGCTTGTTCTCAGGTCTCTCTTAATGTCAACGAGACCGTCTGACTAAATAAAAGTTGAATGAATAATAATAAAAATACCTGGTTGTCACGGTAGACGCTGCTCTATCACGGACTACTGGAAGATGTAGCGACACGTTTAACTTTCTTCACAGATTTAGATCTTTTGGATTCTTGGACTCGCTGACAGTATCTCCTCACATGTTTAGAGCTGAGAATACCTTCCTCTGCCCTCTATCAGGCGATTTAGCAGAAAAGCTCCTTTCTACACTGTCCTGCCTCGTCTTTCTCCCACTACTTCTTTTTTATATAGGACCTCTATTCTCTATTTTCTATATATATATCTTGGCTTAAACTGAGACTTGAGAACGTAATTTTGTACTTCCCCATGTGTAAATGTGTGTTGGTATGACAAATGGATGGATGATGGAGAACAAACAGCTTAACTGATGGGTAGAAACACTCTGACTGAACAACTGTAAGGACTGAACGCAGTCTTCTGTTTATGGGATGGGAAGCTGTTGAGGGATCACGTATAACCAAAGTGGATCAATGAGGTTTTATTGAAACATTGATCACAGTTGATGTAAAAATACTAATTATGCATCACTTTGATAAAAGCTGATCTAGACAGGATGATACACAATGTTGCCTGTTTAATTTTTTTTTATAAAAAGCTAAAACAAAGAGGGACTTTCTTCCCCAAACTATTACCGTTTATTTTTTGCATGAACAGTTTTCTACCAACTACCAATTTTCTGCTATTGAACCACAGATTTTTTTGAATATTTTAGTTGCGGTGAAAGAATAAAGCCTGCAGAGAGACAGAGGGTTGAACAAATCTTTTCTGGTTGGTTAATCTAAAAATACTGTAATTTCTAAACCACTCTTCATTCTCAAATGAGCTTTCATTATTGTTCTCTTTCTTTTCTCCCTCCCCTCACACACACACACACACACACACACACACACACACACACACACACACAGAACGATCAGCTTACACATATGCATGCTCTGTGCAGCATACACAACATATACACAATGAGCATGACCCAGCCTGCTGCCTTGATTCATTGCTCTTCTCACCACACACCTGTTTTCAAAATAAACAGAGTTCACTAGGAACTGTATCATGTATCAGAGTCCTACACACACACACACACACACACACACACACACACACACACACACGCGCTCTCTCTCCCCACATCGAGCCCTGCGGCTGTAGTTTTAATTTCAAACCACCAAACCTTTGGCCGCCAACACACCCACTTCCTCTGATCAAAGCCGAGAGGAGGACGTTGATGCTTGTTTTCCCTCTCCATCCATCTTCATTATTTCCTCTTCTTTTTGTTTTTACTGAAGCTCTTTGTTTTGTTAACTCTCTCTGTCTTTCTACCGCCCTCTCCCTCTCTCCCTCTCACTATTCCTGTCTTTCAGATGTTTTCTCTCCATTTCTCTCACACCATTTACCCTTTTTCTCCCGCATCCATTCCTCATCTCTTATACATCCACCTCTCTCACTCCGTCTCCCAGAGTTTAAGTTTCCCTCACTTCTCTCTCCGGCGCTCTCTCTCTCTCTCTCTCTCCCTCTTTTGTTCTCTGCTGCTCCTTCTTTGATTCCTCCAACACATTTTAATTAACGTTTTCCCAGTGGACACAGAAAAGAAAACATGCACACACACACACACACACACACACACACACACACACACACCCAACAGTCTGTGACCTTGGCAAGTGATGTTTTAATTAAAAGCGAGATTAAGGCTTTGTCCTCCTGTAAAAGCCCAAAGGTTATGAGGTGTGTGTGTACACATGAGACCATAAGTGTATCTTTAAAGTGCTTGCACACACACACACACACACACACACACATGCAAACAAACTGGTAGGTAATCCTATGTGCACACATACATACATCTGCACACGCTCACATATATTCCACACATGCTCCTCCAGTGCAAATCACCCCTTCACAAGTAGATTTGCATGTCTTTTCCTAAAGCAGGGGTCTTGACAATTATTACACCCTCTGTCTTGCGATCGGTCGATACCTCCAGTGCAGCCAGCTGCAGTCATCATTTCTCTATTGACGAATAGGTAGATGCATTATGCATGCAAGGCCGACGCTAAGCCTGATAATACTGCTAATACCACGGGCTTATGCAGCGTGGCTATCCATCTATATATATACCTTTTTACACATGCACCCACTTCCATGAATCAGGCAGCAAAAGTAAAATGTTCTCTGCAGCCGTGCCGCCTGGATTCCATAATTCACGAGCTTTAGAAAACAGAGGAACTGCTGAATAATGGGTATTTATGTGACAGGGCAGGTAGATGGCAAAACAAGGGACTAACATTGATTTGTACTGTTTCCACACCTGCTGAAATACATCTCGCCTCTTGATGAGCCACTTTGGAAATACTTCAAACAAAAAGGAGGCAGAGCTGATGAACAAGCAAGATTTACTGCAGCAATGAATAAATAATACATATAAAAAAAGCATTTCTTATACGAATTTAAAGCAAATATTGGCTTTTTTTTTAAAAAGCAGCTTAAAACACATTTATTCAAACTTTTCCTCTTCTCCTGCTGTCCAAAGCTCGTGGGATATGTGGGGTGTTTTTAGATTCTTACGGATGCTTGTTGTTGTTTCTTTTATTGTTTTTTATGATCTTATTTATGATTTTATTGTATTTACTGTTTTTAATTTTCTTTTACTCCTTTAAAGCACTTTGTGACGCTGTTCTGTGAAAAGTGCTATACTAAATAAGCTTTACTTTTGGGTATCGTAACAAGTAGAGGTGTCTTCTACAGTAGCTTAAGCACCAAACATGTTGTTCCTTAAAGGTGTCTCACCTTGAATCCATATGGGCAGGTGCACTGGTAGGATCCAGTAACGTCGGACACACAGGTCCCATTGTTCTGGCAGGGCGCTGCCAGGCAGGGGGCGCACTTTGACATCAGGCTGATGTCGACAGGGCCTGAGACAAATAACAGCAAAAGAAGAAGATGAGGGATGAGGGCGGAGGGAAAGGAGGCATGAAGGTGAGAAAAAGAAGCAAAGAAAGGACATACACATTTAGTCAGGATGAGAAAAGCAAGAGCTTAGGAGAGCAAGAAATGTGATTTGTTTCAAAGCCAGGGAATGTAGACACAAGAGGAAGAGGAAGGGGAAGTGAGAGCTACCTCCATACCTCGACCAGAGTTTGCTCTCAACACCTGAGCCACAGTCCACTTCACACTGTGGAGAACTTTCTCCAGACACTCTTCTAACATCCATGCACAGAAAAGTGTAACACAGTTTCCTTGTACATGCAGGATCCCGGCTTTCAAGATGTTTCAAAGCCAAGTCTGCCTCCAAACTCTTTTTTCCCTGCAGTCTGGTCGCAGGGGAGCCCCGGGGCAGGTGATGTTACAGGGCAGCTGCTCCCGGCCTCCTTTCTGTCTGACTGAAATACTACTGGGGGGGTTGTGTTGCTCACTGTCTATGAACACAGGCAACCCTGTTTTAAAAACTGGTGCTGATCCAATGGAGCCGACGTCATAACATCTTAAAACTACAGCCCTTAACGAAGAAAGGCTTGATTCAGTCAGTTTTTAGAAATAAGAAACATAATGACTGAAGAACAACTGCAATATCTGCAATATTATGTTCACCCACAGTAAAATAATAAGCTTTAAAGACTCTTATTGCTAAGCTTAACTGTTAGCTGCACTGGAGCCTTTGCGTCAAAATTAAATATCTCAATAAACTTAACATGTTTCAAATAAGACTCAGAAGCAGCTCTGAAAAGGCTACACACAACATCCAACTCACAGCAAACATGCATGAGAGAGAGATAGAAACACATCAACACTTTTAAAGTTTGTAAATTTCATAATCTGCATGTTTTGGGACAACGGGGGGGAAAACCAAAAACACCCAGAAACTGCACAAAAAGCCCCCCAGTCCACTGGGCTGTGCTCAAAGTCTTCAAGTCTGCTTGGTGTTGCACAAGTCACTGATCTGCAATGCACATAATCATGTAAATAAAACCCTTGGCAGCCCTCCTTACCTAAAACAATACAGCTTGGCCCGAGGCTGGATAAAAATCCACGTATTGGCCAGAAAAGTGCCTACAGACAAAACCCAGACTGGTGGAGGGGAAGCAAATCCCACAGAGGAGCGTTTTTACTTTGTGGACGACCCAAAAGATCAAGAATAAAACATGTCAACAATCTAAACAAGCGAAAGGATCAAACTTCTTAAAAATCAGGACTTAGCTGAGATGATGTGACTGAGGAGGGCAGCACTGATATGTCTGGGAAAATAAGAGACCATTTACCTTTACACTGAAACCTGTTGAGCGGCGTGGTGAGCAGCAGCCGGTCGGCCATGTCAGGAGGTCCGGTACAACGAGCGATGCCTGCAAAAGCACACTTAGCTGACATCAACAGCATACTGTGCAGCTTCCCTCGCACTCAGCGCGAGATGCACAGCACAGAAAATGCAATATTTGGGTTTCTGGGTATTTTAACAGCATCCTGATTGGGATTTTTCTTCTTACCAGGCTCTTTAAAGCCAGCCTTGACCCACTGGGAGAGCCAGCGCAGGTCACAGTTACAGTACAGGGGGTTGGCACCAAGAGCCCTGGACACACATACACACAAATACACACACACAGTTTTTATGAGCATGATCCCCGACCACTCGCGTCCAAGACACACAAAGTGATGTATGGGGCTGCACTTACAGGTGGGACAGAGAGGTGAGGTGGTTGAACGCTCCCTCTGGTATGGTTGAAAGGTCGTTGCCGTGAAGAGTGCTGCAGGAGGGAGACGGGAGACAGAGAGCTAAACAAGCGAGCACGTGAATATTAAAAACACAAAACTGACCTTGTTACAAACTGATGGAAGTCACTTTCTGACCCACTGCTAATTTTAATGTGAAGTTAATTAATTCGATTAAGCATTCTGTGTTGCTTTATAATCACATTAGCAACAGCATTTTGTCGCTACTAGTTAAAACTACGACTTCTTCTCCTGCTTCCACTCGTATTATAAGACTGATGCTGCCGCTGGTGGATTTATTAACAGTGTTAACTGACTGGTCGTAGACGACACCGAACAACCTCACTGGCTCACTTCCATCAGATCGGACGTAAATGAAACTGACAGGCAGCTGCTATATACTAGATCCTAGGCACACTAATACACCATCCCTGACTAGCTGCATGCTAAATTATTAAAATTATTTGTGGTTCCTCAGCTGCAGACAAACCATCATCCCCGTCTATAATGGAAAATAAATAAAATATTTATGAAAGAACAACACAAAATAAAGAGAAAGCTTATTTTCATTCTTGGCCAATAAAGCTTGTCCTGGTCTCTGAATGGGATATAAACTGTCTCATGTGGTCATCTGGTAGACTATGGTGTGTATGTGTGTGTGTGTGTGTGTGTAGGTGTGTGTGTGTGAAAGGGACAAACTGTCACAGGGACAAACTGCAGGCTGTGATGTGTATCAGTGTGACCATGTGCATTTCAGTTTTGTGCCTTTGAGCTTTTGTGCACATGTTTATCCGTGTAGATGTGTGTGTGTGTCTGTGTGTCTGTGTGTGTGTGTGTAACTTTTGTCTCCGAGGGCTCAGAGACTGCAGAGTGTGTGTGTGTGTGTGTGTGTGTGTGTGTGTGTGTGTTCTTTGTGTCTCGTCGTTTGAGTGTGTTGCCTGCTGGATATAAGTTCACATTCCATTAGAGCGAAGGGCTGTGGCAGGGGACAGCTATCAAACCGCCACTATTGGAAAATTGTGTGTGTGTGTGTTAATGTGTGTGTGTGTGTGTGTGTGTGTGTGTGTGTGTGTGTGCGCATAATTCAGTGTGTGTGCGCTCAGATCAGTGTGTACCAGCCTGTGTGTGCGAGAACTTTACGTGTTTGTGTGCATCACTGAGTGCGTGTTTGTGCATCTATGTACGGTGGTCTAACAGCCCCCGCGTAAAGGCTGGCCCAGAGGGGGTTGTGGGTAATGAGGAAGTGACAGTGATGGCTGCCTGGCAACCAGTTGCTATGCGGGGGCAGAAAGGGATCATTCCCCACGGCAACATCAACTAAAATGAAGGAAAGAATGGTGGGAAGAGAAAAAACCAAAAACAAAACAGCGATCAGTACACTTCTGCAAGGTGAACGCCTCGTAAGAGATACAGGCTGGAAACACTGACGCTCTTCTTCTGAACAAACAACGGTGGCCAAAGTTCAGGACGCCATGTTTACAGAAAATAACACAAGGTGAAAGTCAGACCTCTAAACAATTTAAGTTACAAGTCATAGAAAAATAGCTTTGGGGAGAGCAGAAGTTCCCCTCCAACATAGTTTGGTTACTGAAACTAGAAATATACTTGTTTTTGCCAACTTTCAGTGATTTAAATGTTCACACAGGTCTTTTTAAACCTGGGCCCTGGTTTTATTTCACATATTTAGGGTTCAAAATGACTCGTAGCTACAAACATTCTGTGGAACTGGTCCAGTCGATCGTCTCGGCCAGCAGCCGCAAGACGGGCTGCAATGGCTGCAACGTGATCCTTTGGGGCGACTGTGCCCGAGTGGACTACGTCCTCTACAAGCGCTGGTTTTTGCTGCTGACAGGCAAGTTAAGTTTGTGACAACATTATGGAAGAGGATCCCTACAGAGACAGACCTTTCTTCATATCCACCAGACTCCTATGACAAAAAACAGTCATTTTACTTTGCAGAACATGTGAGAGGCTGTTCTGCAGCTGCCTCAGTACTTTGTTTGTGTTATTGTTTGACCTTTGTTTAACCAAAGGATCCGAACTAACCCTTTAAAACACCAAAGAATCTATGAATCCACATCTATTAACGCCACTGGAGACCATTTATGTTATTTATGTTATCACTGTAACTGTTCTCATCTCTATCATTTTGTTTTTATTTTAAGGGTCTGAGTGATTCATGCGGTGTTTAAGCACATCCAGCACTTTGTGTCTTTGTTTTAGTGCTATATAAATAAACTTTATCATTATTACACTGTATTATAGCACGGTGGCGTATAGATGTACACCTCACACCTCGCCGACGGAGGTGAACCTGTAACCACACCCATTCTGGGTGCCGTCAGGGATGAAACAAGCCTGAAACATTTAACCAGAGAGGGCAGCAAAGAACTGCTTCTCACTTACTCTTTAACCAGAGACTTAATTTATGAAGGTATCATCGTTAAATGGACAATGATAACTTACAAATGGCATGGGTTAGAATCAAAAGTGAATTCTGCTGTCATTGAGCAATGAGGGTTGGACATGTGTGTTGATGTGTGTGTGTGTGTGTGTGTGTGTGTGTGTGTGTGTGAGGACGGTCGGACAGAAATACTAATGTGCACATTGAGCGCGTGCACATGCAGGCTTGTGAGACTGAGGGTGGACAACCAGATGGATGACTGAGAGAAACGGAGGCTGAAGGTCGATTCGTCAAACACAACATTGGGCGGAGAGAGAAAGAGAGAGAGAGAGAGAGAGAGAGAGAGAGAGAGAGAGAGAGAGAAAAGGAGGAGAGGATGGAGTGGGAGAGCGAAGGGACACAAGGGGGGGAGAGGGAGGCATGCAGATAGAGAGGGAGCATTACAGAAGAGATGAGAGATTGTCACTTTTATCTTCTTTAGTACCCACAAACAACAAACCGTTGGGTGGCTGTGACTCATTTTGTGACTGGGCCTTAACGTGGCACTCGGCCCGGCACCAGGGGAGCGATTAAACTTTGATTTAGCTCAGGACTATAACTAGCAAGGGGAAGCGTTGAATATTGAATCCACTGCGGCACAGAGAAGATGAAGCTCGCTACTCACAGCAGGCGAAGTGCCTTGAGCCCGTCGAAGGCATGAGCGGGGATGCAGCGGATCTGGTTGTAACTCAGGATGCTGGAAGACAGAGGACACGAACAAGGTCACGAGTTTAGAGACCGACTCGGGATGCTGTTTTCATGTTAGCCTATTTATTTGGCTTTCACATCACATACCTGAATGATTCAATTAACTTAAGTCATGAGAGGTGACACAGCACATTTGGTTTTATAATACAAGGGGAAATAAACAAGGAGGGCACATTTCAGGTCAGGTAGAAAAATTAGGTAGAGGTAAAAAAGCACAGCCAGAGGCAAAGCTGAGGCTTTTCTAACAATAAACTCCCAAACCACAGTTAAGCTTCTCTCTTTTAAAACTGCTAATGAACCAGAAAGTTTAACAATGAACGAAAGTGAAGGAGACAAAAGTTTAAGGAAAAGATTTCTGACGTTGGCCATTTCAGGGCGCCCAACAACGATCCCGAGGTGAAGCGCTGATATGTATCTTTAAACACTAGCAGCCTAGAAACTTGGCTGTCTGCAGTTTTTGGCTGGTGAAGTAATGCCTAATCATAATTAGTGATTATCAAGAGGCCCGAAAGGCGTCTCAGAGGAAAGAGGAGAAAAAAAAACAACAAGTCTTTGTCCACTTTTTTCCACGTGCAGGTTAACAGCTGGCGTAGAAGTTGGAGAAAGGAGCCCTGACAGCCAGTATATCAACAGATTAAGAAAATATAAGGTGGAGAGTGAAAGACTGAAACACCCTCCTCTACCTCCACCTCTTCAGCTCTTGGCAAGGTGGCATTTAAGTCAGAAGCTGCTCCACTGATGCTATCTGGGGGCTAACAGGAGAAGTCTGTGGTTGCACTGGGCAGCTCCCAGGCGTGAAGGAGTGCAAGTCAATGAAATATGAAACAGGGCGTTGCTGGTAAGAAGCAAATGTGCAGAGTCAACGTTATTAATGTAAAATCCAAATCCAGATAAGATAGATAAGCTACAGGCAAGAAAGAGACTTCAGGCTGCAGATGAGCCCTGTAATAAAAGGAATTTGTTTGTAAAATAGAATGACAGCAAAGAGTTTAAGAGCGGCGGAAGAAGATTATAATTTATCAAATTCACTGACTGAGTGAGAGTGAGTGAGTGAGAACTTTATTTTTTTTTTTTTAGAAAGGAATAGAAAAGATGGAGAAGCAACACGCTACCTGTGCGTTAGCAGGAAAGAGACAGCAGAGGCTTGAAATGAGACAGAGGGAGAAGGCGGGGAGATAATAGAGGAGGAGTGAGAGGAATTAAGCCACATTTTGGGGGACAGAAGCTGGAAAGAGAGAAGTGAAAGACAACGAGGAAGCCGAGAGAAGACGGGGAGAGACAGTAAAAGAGGCAGCGTGAAGCTATGAGGAAAGACGGACGGGGGAAGAGGGCGATTAATCAAAGTTAGGAGAGGAAAACACTGATTTATCTGGTGCTTTTTAACCTCACGCACACACACACAAATCATCGGCGGTATCTTAGACGTAGGCGGGGACGTCTGCACGCACGGCTAGGTGTGTGCGTTGCCACGGTAACTTACAGGGTGGCCAGTTGAGTCATGTTGCTGAAGGTGTACGGGGCCAACGTGCTGATGCTGTTGTTGCTCAGGTCCCTGCGTGGACAGCAAGCAGAAAGTAAATGCACACAGACGAACAACGCCGCATGTTCGGGTTTCTGCACAAGGATCAGTGTGTGTTCTGTTCAAGGTTATGTGAGTGGTACGTACACCAGTGACAGCTGCTTCAGGGCTGCCAGCTCCTTGGGCACAGATGTCAGCATATTCCCCTCCAGGTAACTGCAAGGAAAAGCGCATAGTTAATGTAATATGTTCACAAACAGGGGCCTGTGGGGGTGGGAAAACTGCAATATAGCACATAAAAGTTTTGGTTTCGCAACTTCTGTCACATAAAAAAAACGTAGGAGACGGAGGGTGTGAGCTGGAATGAGGCACCGTACCTCAGACCTGCCTTCATGTGGTGTATTTACATTTACCAGAGGAGCGTCGTGTCTTTATGTGATATTTTGTGATGTTCAGCTGTGTGTCGTGGTGTGTTATGTGAACTAGTGTGGCTCTCAAAGCAAAATTCATCTCTGACCCTAAACAGCATATATGGACAGAGCCAGGCTAGCTGTTTCCCTCTGCTTTCAGTCTTTATGCTAAGCTAAGCTAACTGCATCCTGACTGTAGCGCCATGCTTAGGTTGGTGATGTTTCATCTATGAGAAAAATACTTAATAATACATGTGCCGTGTTCATATGTTCACTATTTATCTTTATTTTCATTTTAGCTCAGTAGGAATATGGTTATTTTTGGAATAAGGAATAAAACTAATACTCAGTCAGCGAGGTATCAAAACCTTCCGCGAGGATCCAGACTGTAACCATGTGATTATTTTTCTATACGGCTGCTTGTGAATGTCTGATGCTATTGATTATTTTCTAACCTTAAAGATGGAGACGCCCTGTTAATATTTACCGTACTGTATGTTCACAGCTGCCACTGGCTTTTCCATGACCTGGTGACGACTGTGAGTTCAGTGCTTAGACATTTATTAAAAAAAGCTTTTTAATTTCCCAGTTCACTTTCATCTGATTGTTTATTCTATCTTTTAGCTGGACTGCGGAGAAAAGAGGACGACATGTGGACTGAAGTGTCTGGATGTTACAGCAGACAAGAGGCAAGAGTTTGTGAATATATATATATATATAATCTATATATTATAACTTGAAAAACGTATTTCTAAACATTGTTAACCTGCTGATTCTTCTGCTTGTGTGAGTATGTGAGAAACAAATCATACATATATACACTCAAGCATCTACACACACACATTTTATGATCCGTCTGTTCCTCCCTCCCTTTCAGGTCATAAGTAGGTCATGTGGACAGTATGATGGAGTGTCTTCTTCACCCTGATCAATACCTAATCACTGCTATTGACCCTGCAGAGCAGGCCTATTTCACAGCAAGGGGTTTCAGAGTGTGTGTGTGTGTGTGTGTGTGTGTGAGTGAGTGAGTGAGTGTGTAATTATTCACCGTCCCTACTTTTTCCTTCATTTCCCCGTCTTGATTAACATTGTTTTACCTTTGTTCTATCGCACATCAGTCCTAACAATTATTATCATTATAGACGTTTTCTTTATTGGCTTGGTCTGTATTACAGGCTTTATTACTAGCTTTAAATTATCAACAGAGACTATTATACTGGGGAATCCTAATGCAAACAGATAATTACAAGTATCACTAGCTGTTTTAGATTCAAACTGATTTTGTTTCTCTCTTTTCAGTGTCTTTCTGAGTACAATCGATCTACAAAAGGCAAAAGTTTGGGAAACTTTCACTGCTTTAGCAAAGCTTTTAAACACAGAAAGTGGACCTTGGCTTCTTTAAAGGTTTAGTTGACATCATAACATTGGAAAGTGAATATTTTTTTTTAAAAGCATTTTTTGAAATATTTCAAAGAAAATAACACTTTCTGGTTTCCCCTCTCAGCGGTCTTTGTGTCCGTTTGGCAGCGCAGCGTCTCAGACTGCCAAACATTAACGTGCGTTGTAGGTAGATTTAAATATCTGTGGTGATTCATAGATTTATTATGACAAGATCCACACAACACAGATTAAAACACGAGCACCTGCAGCCTATAAAACCATCGAGTCTCACACGAAGAAGGAAAGAAAGAAAGGGAGCGTGTGTGTGTCCACTAAACGGTTTGTTAGTTCCTGAAGCAGCAGAGGGCAAACTGCTGCATCAATATTGCACTGCAGCAGTGTGTGTGTGTGTGTGTGTGTGTGTGTGTGGTTGTGACTTTGTATGTTATTGGAGGGGAAGACAAAAGTGCCCATTTCTGCTCATGTGCATGTAGACGTCTGCTGGTGTGTTCATTGGCTTCTGTATAGTCGAACAAAAGCGAAAATGTGCATCCTTGTCCTGTGTGTGTGTGTGTGTGTGTGAGTGTGTGTGTGTGTGTGTGTGCGTGCACGTGAGACTCACAGCTCTGTGGTGTCCTTGGGAATGCCCTTGGGCAGCGAGTGCAGCCCTCTGTTGCTGCATCGCACCACGCCGTCTGAGCACGTGCAGACGTCAGGACAACCAGACGCAGGAAGACAAACATTATCCTCAGCACCTGGACGGAGAGAGAGAGAGAGAGAGAGAGAGAGAGGTATTAGGAGGTGACAAAGAGAAAGAGATGGATTTGGAAAAGGACGGACAAAAATGGACAGAGAGAAAGTAAAAGAGCAACAAATTAGGACAAAAGGTGGAGAGAGAGTGTGAGGCACTTGGTCAATTCTGCTCAACTCAGCATTTTTAAAAAAAAGGACTTTATAAACCATATAAAATGACCAGGAGCTACTAAAATCAGCTACACTGGTGTGTTTCAACATCTGGCTCCGGACCTGCTGGCAGGTCTCAGTGATGCTAAAAACCCTCCGATGGTGGTGGAGAAGCACTGAGCAGATGTTGACAGGACGACCTGCAACGACTTTGGGAAGTCACGTAAAAACGGCAGCAAAAACGAGCTGTCGCAGCGTCTGCAGTCATCTGTAGACACAGTATGTTACTGCTTTAGTACGACTGTTTTATCACACCAACACGTGAACGTTCCTAAAGAAATAACATTAGATTTATCGGAAAATGTCGTCTTTTTATGACAAAATTCGACTTAACATTGACGCCTATACTCTTCATGTAATAAAACAGGTTTTGTTTTACAGCAAGGGGGGGTCCAGGCTTTAGCAGCCATGTTTCACACACACACACACACACACACACACACACACACACACACACGGCGGGGACAAAAATCATCTGAGTGATTGTAATCATTTAACACTCAGAGATAAGAAGGATCACAGACCAGAGTGTTGTTCTTGGCTTAAAACGTCTCCCATTTCCTTGACTGACAGACAAACACACACACACACACACACACACACACACACACACACGGCTTTAATCTGCCGCTGCAGTATGTAAATAGTGGAACTGAAGTCCCAAGTGTAAAAGCTGAGTTTAAACCATAATGAAGGATAATGACGACTGGACACTAAGCCAATCATAATACAACCGAAAGCTGGTTTCATGTGTGTGTGTGTGTGTGTGTGTGTGTGTGTGCGTGTGTGTGTGTGTGTGTGTGTGTGTGTGTGTGGAGAAAGTAACAGCAGGTTTATACTTCATTCTGTATTTGTGCCTTTGTGCCAATGACATACATGCATGTGTGTAACGGTGCGCGGAGTTCGGCGCGTATTTAGTTTGTTAAATCGCTCTCCCTCCCTGTCCTGTGGCCATTTCCTCGTTCACTTTGTAGTTTTCTAATTGTGCTAACGTCTAAATGTCGAGCAAATGGGCGCTTACATGCCCGTGTGTAGAGCTGTGTGTGCAGGTGAATGTGTGTGTGTGTGTGTGTGTGTGTGTGTGTGTCTTATCTGATGTGTGTAGCTGGTGAGTCCACAGGGAGGTGTAGCCGTGGGCTGACTCACTCTACAGTTGGCTGATTGAACTAACATCTAAATGTGCGCTAAATATCTTCTCACAAATTCAATTAACTTTACCTTTCCCCCGGCTGCCTCTGGACAACTTAACAGTCATTTCACTCCACTATAAATAGACCGGACGTGTAGACATCGGTCGTGCGTGTGTGTGTGTGTGTGTTTCTTTGCTTTTATTCTTTTGAGAGCCAGCCTGAGATTTACACCTTCAGAGTGTGGATATTTTACTGGTGCCAAGAGGCGACGTTGCCCCTATTTGGTAGTTTGTTTGTCTGATTGTCAGCAGGATATCTTTAAATCTTTGAGGATGGTCGGGCCTTCAGCCAAACAACAATAGATTTGATGTATTTGAACAATATTTTACTATGAGATCATAGTAATACAGATGAAACTGTAGGTTTACAAGGTGAAAAACATACATGCAAACATCTTTCTGTATGTTGTATTATGCGATACATGGGGTTGAGTGTGTTATTAGCAAATCACCAGTTGAATTTATGTTTGTGCAGCTGAGTGAGTTTGGTTTTGGCGTGCGTGTGTGTGTGTGTGTGTGTGTGTGTGTGTGTGTGTGTGTGTGTGTGTGTGTTCACGAGCACAAAATGCAAGAATGAATATTAAGATCTGATACCATCTTAGAGTTTCCTCACTTGAGCCAGCCCTGCTAACTACTTTCCAGAGTCATTTTCAGTAAATGGTTGCAGCACAGCTACAGGAAATTAGAAAAGTGTAATGAATTCAAAGAAACTCAGGAGTTGGAGGGAGGCAGAGAGAGATGGCGGGGGAGAAAGAGGGAGATCGAAAAGCGGCTTTAAAGAAAGAAAAGGGGCGGAAAATAAAGAAAGATGTAATAGACAAGAGAGCCAGACCACACTTTGTCTGTGGCGTCAAACTTGGCGGCCAAGCCGACGGCCTTAAGTTGCTATAGGCAGGCACCATCGTGGTAACAGCAACGTCAGTGTACAAACCACAAGCTGATGTCATGTGCGGCTGCTGTTTGCCAGTGGTTACTGATCATTCTGTCCTCACAATACCCCGCAGAGGAAGTTTGTGTGTGTTTGTGTGTGTTTCTGCTGGCTTAAGACAGGGGATGATGGAAAAGTTTTTTGCAATCAGTATCTGGAAGGACTGTTAAAGTTTGACACGAAAGAGACAAGAATCAGGACTAAAGATATGATAACGCTACAAGCTTTCGTTGTGATTGTTAAAGGAGCACTCCAGTATTTTAAAATCTGGGCCTTATCTCTGCACATTTTGGGTTTGAAATGACTGGTAGGGATGAAAAGTTTGCACACGAGCCAGCGGCTGTGAACAGGCAGCAGTGGCTGTAATGTAATCCTCTGGGACAACCTCGCCCCTCAAAGTACGTCCAATAAAAGGGCTTGTTTTGCCTCTGACAGGCTCAGATTGTAATCCTAATTGTCTGACAACATTACAGAAGGGATCCCTACACAGACAGACCTGTTGGATCCTCTGTGCTGAGCCAGAAACAGCTGCTGTATTGTTTGGTTCAAAGCCACCTGACAAAACCAGTAATCCTACCTTGCAGAACACAGGAGGTGCTCGTCTAGTTGTTGTGACTGTAGTGTTGTAACACTTTTAAAACACCAAAGTCACACAAAAACACAAACAGGAAGTTGTATTAGTTGTTGTATTTGTCTCATTCCTGTGACCGACCTTCGTGTCGACCTTCGTGTCTCACAAAAGACTTTAACAAACCTTATCAAAAGTTCTGTTGGGCATTATCGCCAAACATAAAACACATTTCCTTCGGGAAATTTTCCTCTCAAAAGGTCTTTCTTGAACACGGAGAATGCATTCAGTAGTGGAGTTGAGTAAACACGATGCAAAGACACATTTAATTTACCTTTTCAGCGCTCTTATCTGCAGGGACACATGGCTGCTGAGTGACACATGTCATTTGTTTCAGGCTTCAGGCTGTGACCCTGTCTGACACACTCTGGCTGCACATCTTGTGAAAATGACTAAACTACTCTTGTGTATTCGCTCACTTCAATGTCTAGTGTGTAAGAACTGTTATTTCCAATTATGCTAATGGGGCTGAGTGAGTGCAGAGCGAGGGAGAGGCTCACCGTCGCATGTGAAATCTGGGTTGGCCACATCCTGGATGGGGATCTCCTTCAGGAAGGCTGGCCTCTGACAGCGAGGGTTTCCACTGACCACCCTGGTCTTCTTCAGCCACTGACCCAGCCAGGCCAAGTGACAGTCACACACGTACGGGTTGGACAGGAGATTACTGTGAAAACACAGAGGGAATCATTGAAACTGGGGAAAATACAAAAACAAAGCTTCTTGAACACGCTGCTGCAAGATCGTAGCTGCAGTGAAAAAAACATTTTCCCACCAAATACATGAATTTATCAAAGCAAAATGATGCACATTTGCTAAATATAAATGCTTTCCCTTAATTTTGCCCTCATGAATAAAATACTGATGCATAGATTCTGTGAGTGAGCAGATGCCATCCACGGAGACAACCTGCCATCAGTGCAGATCTACAGACGGGACCCAGAGTAAGACTTTAGCTCACAGACTGCTGCAATTAACAGACAGCAGAAAAAAAGGGGCATGAGGCAAAAAAAACTAAAAAAGCAGAAGAGAGATTATCAGCTCCTAAAATCAGCAGCCATCCCCAACAACAACAACACTAATAACGGTAGAGTTTTGATGATATATGGCACACTGCAAACCACGCAGATATAACTGTTGTTTTTCATACACTTGAATAAATTGAATAAATTTAAATTGAAGACAAAGAGAGGCAGAGCGGGAGAGGGAACAAAAGGGAGGCAAAGAGAAAAGGTTATCAGATATTTTTATTCATTTTTGGGAATGAAAAAGAAAAAGGTGGAAGAAAAGGGAAACTGTGAGAGAAAGAAAACAGAAAAGGTTATCTGTACAATTTATTCATTTTTGATCACCTCTCATTGCATTTTGTTGCTTTTGTAGCTCTGCTCATGTAATATTTATGCTGAACTATATTTAAACGGGACGGGGTGGGAGGAGGCATCAGCAGCACATACTGTACTAGACAGGCTGTGTACTCAAGTTCAAGCTGCTCTCGGCATCTTAACTCTGCTTGCACATCAGGCTTGAGACAGCGAAAAAATATCAGCGGTGCTGAGGTGCTGTCTTCTGTCCCAGCCCATTAGAAAAAACTCTGTTTTACCTAAAACTCTTTTCAGGTGCAGCTGAATCAATATAGTAATCAATTCTTGTAATTCCTACAACTCTGGGATGTTACACAGCTTGGTGATTACTTTAAAAGATGTGGAGATGCTGCTGTGCTGAGGCAGAAGGTGGCGTAACAATAAGAGCTTAAGCAGAGATAAGTTTAGATGGAAAACATTTAGTAGTGTAACGACCAGTAAATTAAAAAGTCCCATGCACGTCTTTGATGGTGATATTGTTCCTCCAGGTTGTTTTATGGGATCCGCAAGTGGCATGCTGCCTTTCAGGGTGTCTGCTGAATTAATAAACCTGAAGGTTGCTGTTTGTGCAGCAATATTAATGATGTGCTGCTACAGATAGAGACGAGTTATTTCCTCATTTCCTTGTAATGACTTGACCTCACTGCGTGGCAACCAGACCTAAGCTAAATCCCTTCCTTCCTTTTCAATGTGTTAATCTTTTAATTAAACGGACAAACCCTATTGGGAAGCAACGCATTAAAAAATGGAGACAGATGTTAGAAATAGCAGGAGAAAGACAAAGAAGTGAAGAGAGGAGGTGTTAAGAGCAGAAGCTCTTTCTTCTGCACCGAACAGCAGGTGGACGTTGCAACAAGATCAAGTGTTACTACGAGGACAATGAAAAGCCGATGCATGCGCAGTGAAAAATAACATGAATGAGGAGAGTTTCCATTCATTTTTGCAGCGAGAATCACCAACAGACCTCGCTGAGCAAACCTTTAGTGACTTTATGAAACCATCGCCCCTCTCTTATCCCCCAGCTGTCCCTCCCTGAAGACTCAAATAGGAAGTTGAATCAAAGATGACAGGTACATCGCAGGACAGAGAGCAGGGACAAAATGCAGAACAAGGGAAGGAAGCGAGGAGGAAAAGAAAGAGAGAAGAGAGCGGAGAGGATGTGATGCGGCTTCCTTCGGCTTGACATGTCTGTGTGTTTGCAGTAAGAAAGAATATATAAAAATCTAGCTGTGATGTTTTATTGAGCTGAGAATATCTATTATTCATGACCTCCACATCTGGGTGGTCAGATGATTGAAGAAAACACACACACAGTCTCTCACTCTCTCTCCTTCCTAACCATAATGTTATGTGGCAGGTTAATACTTTACTTCATGGCAGTTGTTTCTGCACAGACAGAAAACCTGGCAACAAGTACAACAAGTGAACAAATAAGACAACATAACTTTAAAGAATATATCGTCAAGTATTCATGTCTTGGTCGCAGCAGGTCTGTGCATCTTTGGGAGGATAAAAACAAGCCTGCAGATGCTCTTGTGTGTGTGTGTAGGTGTGCAGATGCTGTGATATATTTAGCTTTGATAACAAATGTCCTGGGATCCAGACCAATCTAGTCGATAATGATGGAGAGCATCTGTGAGGAGAAGAGTGTCCAGAGAGCAACATGTGTGCAAATGTGTGTGTGTGTGTGTGTGTGTGTGTGTGTTGCACGGTAGATAACTCCTCCAGCAGGGCTGGACTCTGAAGCTTAGAGGATACAGACAGAGAGAGGAAGAGAGGGAGACAGAAGGGAGGGGGGGAGATTCATCCAGATCTGAGGATACAGATTGTAGCGCATGTTGGGAGATAATGAGAATAATGGCATGGAAATGAAAAAACAACAACAGGGAAAATAAAACAGAGAAATAAGCACTGGAAAGGAGGAGAAAGGCCGTTGGATGTGACTCACATGGTGGACAGGGAGTGCAGGGTGGAGAAGGCTCCCGGGGCGATGCTGGAGATCCTGTTGTCGTACAGCGACAGCAGACGTACTGAGCTCAGGCCCGTGAACGTGCTGTTGTCGATGCAGCTGATCTGGTTGCTCCGCAGCATTCTGGAAACACCAAATATGTTTAGTGCACGAAAGACAATAAACGACTGTTTGCACGACCTGCTTTAATGTGAAGACACAATAATATCTGCACCCTCGAGTCCTGAGCTTCGACCTCATGACCCAAATGTTTAAGCTAAAACATCAAACTCATGAATCAACAATTCATTTTACTCTTTTCTTTTAGAGGGAGGGATGTTTTTTTTTTTGTTTTTTTCAAAGAGGCAGTCTGTTTGTCCTGTAAAAAATGTGGCTCAAGAAACAAATCTACGAAACAAAAACACCAAATTGCTGAACTGTGGGCGGATAAAAAGAGGCGAAGCGGATAAAAGAGCAGAACTATAATGACATGGCCAGAGGATGAAACAGAAAGCAGGGCTGAACTGAAAGCAGTCCCCACAGGACGGTCGTGACAGAGTCTGTAATATGACATTAGCTTTTGACATGCAGTCATGTGGGAACCGGCTAACTGAGTTAGTTAGCATTAGCAATCTCTGGGACTGGCTAACCTAGTTAGTGAGGCTATTACTGGAGCAGGGAGCCTCTTAACATAATACAGAGACAGCCATGATGCCATCAGAGAGTCATTAGCCGGCATATATATACATGATAGCATTAGCTGGTCATTACTGAGCATGCACAGACAACATTAGCTCATGATTTCATACACTATCCTGTAACGTCCTAATTGGACGCTGGCCTGTTTATGGTGGGTGCCCTAATTAGAGTAACAACTATACGCTGTCATTAGCCTTGATTTCAGGGTGAGTGAGTAAACAATCCCGGCCCTCTCATTTCAGAAAAAGTTAACGAAGTCCACCATAAGTCACAGCCTGCATGGCGTTCACAGCCTGCATGGTGTTCACAGCCAGCGGTCACAGCTACAAACTTAACTGTAAAAAGTCAAAAAACATGTTTTGTTGTTGTAAAGTTACACATATTGACTGAGCCAGTAAAAGACGAGTCTATGCAGCCGTCATGTTTTTAACGTCTGCGTCTGTTTTGGATGTTTCTCTGCTCAAACACACCTGATTCAGATGAATGTATGTTATCATCAGGCTCCCGCAGAGCTCCAGGACGAGCTGATGGTTTGAATCAGGTGTCTTTGAGCAGGGAAACGTTTCAAACTTGCAGGGCAGTTTAATGTTTAACTTTTTTCTAGGTGTTCCCTGACATTTATCCACTTATGCATCAGAAACACTTTGTTTTTATTATGTAATTCTTTTTGTTAAAGGAAAAAACGTGTGTGTCAAACGTGTGGAGTTTCATGTAATCTGCCTAACAGCACAATATCTACTTCCTTATGCAGGACAGTCACACACAAACACACGCTGCTGCAAATAAGACTTACAGAGTTTTCAGGCCGCTGAGGCCTCTGAACATGCGGCCCTGCAGCCCAGTGAGCTTGTTCCCCGTCAGCAGGAGCTCCAAAACTCCACCCGCTCCATCAAACGCACCATCACGGATGTCCCTCAGCTTGTTGTTGCTCAGGTTGCTGCAGAGCGGACAGAAGAGTTATGATGAAACACATTTGACAGTCCTTTTTTTTACACACATGCAGGAGTCTCTCACATACCAGAGGGAAGACATGATCACATATGAACACATATAAACAAAGAGTTAAACACACACACATGATATTCACACTTTAATTGCAGTCATCAATCATGTCAGTTAAACTAATAAATATTAGCTCTCCTCTCTTTCATCTTAATGTCCTCGTCTTGTACAATAAAACAGCTTACAGTCATAACTCACATGCACACACACACACACACACACAAATAAATGAGACAAGTGGTCACAGACAACTAGAAATGATTGCCATCTCTCTTCCTTGCACACACACAATGGGAAAAATGAAAATGAAAAGAGAGCATTTGGCCACAGAGACAATAACTTGAGACGATAGCTATCACAACTACTGTAGCTTTCATTCATAGCTAGTTTTGTGTTTCCTCTTATCAGCTTTATGGAAGAGGAGAGGAAGGAGAGGAAGGAGAGGAGAGGAAGGAGAGGAGAGGGAAAGAAAGAAGATGGATGGAAAAGTCAAATTATGATTGGAGACAAACTCCTACAAAGATGTCAGGAGAGGAGAGGAGAGGAGAGGAGAGGAGGAGATGAAGAAGGGAAGGAAGGAACGGAGAGAAGGAAAATGGAAATGAGTGCTAGCCAATCTATATTGTCAGTGACACTGCTAGATGGTTAGCAATTTCCTCCCCAATAAATCAACTACTGGTCTCTGCTCTGTCTTTCTCTATCTCAGTCTGACACACACACACACACACACACACACACACACACACACACACACACACACACACACACACACACACCTAGAGTAGATAAGGACTGACTGTAAATCTGAACCGAAGGCCCATCTCCTATTTCCATTTAATACTCGCTTCCTCCGTGCCTCCCACCCACACCTCCTTACTCTCATCTCCCTCCATCCCATCCTCTCGCTTGCTCTTCCTCTTCAGCCACTCCTCCTCCTCGTTTCCTCGCTCATGTCTCGCGCATCTTCCACTCTGCCTCCTTTGAGTGGATGCCTTTTGCACTCCTTTCCTTTGTTTACTTCCTCCATACTTTGTTATCCTCTTTTTCTCTCTTGCTACCTCCCCACTTCCCTCCCTCTATCACCTTCCCCTCTCTCTCTCTCTCTGAGCTTCTACGGTAGCTCTTCTTGTATCCCTTGTCTATGTGCATCCATCTTTTTCCATCTGCTTCATCCATCTGCTCTACTTTCAGTCATCTTGTAATTGCAATGCCATTCCTTCCTTCCTTCCTTCCTTCCTTCCTTCCTCTAACGGCTGCATAAGGACAATATCCTAATGAACAACATCCCCATCTCCCACTTCACTCCCACGCATGTTCCTCTTTAAATTTCTTTAAGAAGATGAATTGGGTAAATACATGCATGATTTTATGAATAAATGTATGCAAAAACAAACGTAAAAAAACGTATACGTACATCTTCTTCAAGTTAGGCAGCTTCTTAAACGTCCCTGTAGCCTCCAGGACGGCAATGTCATTGTCGTTTAACCTCCTACAGGGAGGAAGACAGAGGAAGGGAGTTACACATTTATTCTTTCATGAGAAAAAACTGCTTTGGAGGCAGCACACACACACAAATGAACACACACACACACACACACCGGCACAAGATGGAGAGAAAAAGGGCTGCGAGTGAGGGAGGAATGACCGCATGAAGGTTAAGAGGCCTTCAGTGACTGCTGAAGTATGATGCGGCACAAAACCAGGGGAGAGAGAGAGGGAGGGAAAACATATTAGAGAGAAGAGAGGAGAAGAGAAGAGAAGAGGAGAGAAGAGAAGAGGAGAGAAGAGAAGAGAAGAGAAGAGGAGAGAAAAGCAATGAATCTTTTCTATGCGGTCATCAATATCCACACTGCCCTAAGCCAAGAGAAAACAGTTTGAGAGATAGTAAGCCAGACATCTGCTTTATTGAGGTAATTTGTACTAAAAGGGGGCTGCTAAAAGGATGCTCTTTGTGCATGTGTGTGCGAGAGAGTGTGTGGAAGAGGTAGAGTGAGAGAAATTAAGGAAAAGAAAGTGAAAGTTCAGCTGGAGGGGACACTTTCTAATGAGATACAGGGAGGGATTAAAAGACGGATCAAACAGGATGAAGCCAAACTGAAATAACATATTTGCAAAGTCCAAAGTAGATCAGTGACAGCAGGAAGGTGATTTAATGTCTTCACCCCCGCGATCTGGAGCTCTGATTATCAACTCACTCTTACGACACATTCTTTCATACTTATTGAACACGCTCAAGGCCGGTGTCAAGGATTTCTGTGGCTAGTGGGAAGAGTCACAAAGAACGACACAGAGAGAGAGAGAGGGAGAGAGAGAGAGGGGGAGAGAGAGAGGGAGAGAGGGGGAGCAAAAAATATATATAAGCCTTCAGCTCAGCCACAACCTCCCCTGATTTCCCCTGATAAGGCAGGTTACGCAGGGCACGACTGGCAGCTTGTGAGAGTGTGTGTGTGTTTTGTGGCCTTCAAAAACCCACCGGTTGGTTGTGTTCTTCGGGAAAAGGCAAGAGAGACACAGAGAGAGAGAGAGAGAGAGAGAGAGAGGGAGACAGAGAGAGAAGGGTGGGGGTGTCGAAAACAGTAGAAACTTTGATCTGCCCTCTAACCAACCATGAAGGACGAAGTTTATATTTTTGACATGAAGCACCCTGGGAATGGATGGAGATTAAAAGGAGGGAGGATGCAAGAGTTCACAGAGAGCAGCAGGACCAAAGAGGAAGAGACAGAGGAATTCAGGGCTAATGGTCTGTGGGATGCTGACAATATTAGTTATCTAAAGTGGCAGCTACGGTTGAATTCACTATTATACAACTAGCCTCTCTATGAGCAACCGCTCCACGCCTGCCTTAATGCTGCAGTGGCGCCTTATTCTGCAGCTCCTCTCCATTAGCACCAAAGTAATAGGCACGGCAGAAGCTCTACATTCTGCCAGTGATTCAGCATTATTAGGTAAAACTTTGCCTCTGGCTGGATTCCTATTTCCTGTGTGAAAATATTAGCTTATTAAATATTCGATAAAGTGCCAGGTGCTGGAAGTGAAATGGGGCCGGCTGATTTTAGCAGCAACACACATTTCTTATGTCACTTTGGAATCAGAAAGTTTTTCAGTATATTATCATAAACCGTTAGCACAATTATTATTATTGTGCCAGTGACCCTGGCAGATTTTTAGCACACACAGGCTTTATAACCTTTTTCACAATCTGATTACGGTATTCCAGCCGCACGTTATCAGTTACTCTCTTTCCATTTTTAGCAGTTAAATGAATGATCCGTGGGACTGCTCAGTATTCCACCGTGAGACCCTTCGCCAGACATGATGATGGCTCCTTTAGGACATTGAGGGAGATGGAAACGACCGTTGAGCGGCTAAAAATGAAAAGTGGCGTCCGTGATAGCGGTGTGGAGAGGCGGAGAGAGAAAGGCAGACATGCATGTGCTTTGCATATGTGCATTTGTACATGTATGCAAGCGTGCACGCTTCTGTTTGTGCCTGAGAAAGTAAAAAAAAAAAACCTTCTTGACAGGTCTGTGATATTACTGGAATAATATACTTCATGTTTGTAAAAAGGAAACACCTGCTGACTTACAGGTCTGTGGTGTGTTCAGGGACATGCGGAGGAATACGGGCCAGTTTGAGATTGGAGCAGTCCACCACGGTGCCTTCACAGCGGCATTTCTCCGGACACACCAGGTCCTGGAAACACTCCCCGCTCAGACGACTACGATAGTCCTCCTGACCTGCAGGGGAAAGGGGGAGGGAGAGAGAGGGAATGAGAGAGAGAGAGAGGGAGAGAGAAAGTGATATAGGGGAAGCAGAGAAACAGGGAGGGAGGACAAACAAAAGGGTAGACAGCACGTAGAAAGGAGGGGAAGAAGAAAAGCCAAGTGAATTAGGTCAACAGAGGGAGAAGGATTCAGAAAGAAAAAGGGAAATAAAGATGAGAAAGAAAAGAGAGACACCAGACAGGTTCTTAATGTTAGACTGGGGTTTTTTAAAACATTATATTGTCCCATTTACTCATGGCCAGATTTAAAAACCTTTCTATACATCATTTATAATGAAGGGCACACATACACAACATATAATCCCAATAAACAAGCATGTCCTGCTTCCACTGACAGGTTATCAATATCTGCCCAAACTCTGTCTCATTGCAATTAAATTGTTTGGAAAATTCTACTTTTGTTCTAATTTCAGCTGTCAAAGGTTGTAAAACATAATTAGCCCACCAGTCATTTGAAAGACCTGACTGAACAGTACCTCATCTATTAAAAAGAGCAGGCTGCCTGCACCGTGCCGAAGCAGGGACGGCTAACTCTGTAAATCAAATTAACAAAGGGAGATCCGTGTGGTTTTATAGAATCCTTTTGGAGATAAATGTGGTTTAACCCCTCGATGTTTTTGTTTAACAAGGTGAGCCAGAGCCCACTTCTGTTATTTAGATATAATATGAGCAGATATTATGTATGACGGCGAGTG
This sequence comes from Pempheris klunzingeri, assembly GCF_042242105.1. NCBI lineage: Eukaryota > Metazoa > Chordata > Actinopteri > Acropomatiformes > Pempheridae > Pempheris > Pempheris klunzingeri. Next base: position 24,895,621 of record NC_092020.1, on the reverse strand, counting down.
CCTGTGGAATAGAGCTGGTTTACATCATGCAGCACATGTATTTGTGCACCACAGGAACTCTTTACGGTTCTCACGATCATCATTACCTCTTCCTCTTTCCCTCTTTCCCTCTTTCCAACCTTATTTGTCTATCTGCTCTCTGTCAATTGAACCTTTTCTGTTTTACAGCACTCTCCTATCAGGCCGCTCTCACGTTGGCACCGACATCTACTACTTCTTTCATTCTCTGTAACCACTCTCCTGGCACACACCTTTTATGGCTCACGGAGCTGAAGCCGCCTATAGAGAGGCCATTTTCAATGAGCAACCTTGATTTGAACTGAAGTAAATGATTACCGCTGTTCGAACGGTGTTTGTCTGCTTGGGGAAGTGAAAGGTTAGTGGCAGAATATTTTAAAATGATATCTCTGGGCTGCCACAAAGCCTTGTTGGCTGGCACGTTGACAGAGAGGAAAAAGCAAAGGAGCAAGTACAGAAGAGAGCAAAGAATTGGGGGTGAGAGGGATTTTATATACTAAAAGAAAGACTGACAGAATGATGAAACCTGTATAACGGTATTAGCTTTAGTTTTCTCTTCTTCAAAGTTCCTGGAGCAGAAAAGGGTGAAGCGGCCTGTACGAAGGTGGCGGGAGCAGCCACACTAGCCACTGAAGCACTGCCATGCCATCGGGCAATTTGACAACGGTGTAAAGGTGCACAGGTTCGGCCAGACCAGACTTTACCACACAGAATTTACTCGCATGTTGTAGCGAAAAACAGGTGGGAGAGGAAAAAGTGTGAGTGTATGTACCGCAGGAGCTAGCATGGTCAGGGGCTGACACCATATTGTACATAAAGCTTCTTATCAAACACTTCTGTCATCGTCCTGCACTCACTACAGCCAAGACGTGTATTATCTCACCATGCGTTACTACAACAAGGCTACGAACTGGATTTCCAGAGTGAGCGCTCAGTCCCATGAGAGCCAACGTTTAAACACAGTGACCCGGACAAGAACGTCTTAGCTGGGTCATCCCTGTGTACCCAAGGCCCCGCGGTCCAGTGCTCCCCAGCTCTACATTCCCCTCATAGAAACACTTTACAGTCTTCCTAGTGATTTAAAAGACTTACAAATACAATAACATTACTAATCTTCTACATATCGTCTTTACAGTATAATATAATCTGTCTACTGTTTGCTCTTCTTAACTCTTTATTCATCTGTGGTTGGTGTTGGACACCTTGTGGTAGTCAGTGCATAGAAAGGTTCGATATACGTTCTCTATCTCGGCAGACAGTTTGACCAGCCTCACCAAACAGTAAATTCTCTTTATTTTCTGTGTTATTGATCCCTGCACACTCATGCATTGTAACATCGGGGTTAGGAGGTTGGAGTTAGTTAAACGTGTCATATTAAGATGATGGTACTGAGCTGGGGAACATGGGATCCTGGGAGCGTAGAGGCTTAGGAGCACAGATTCGCTCATCGATTTTCCCAGTTCGGCAATGAAATGAAAAGGAAGCAGAATCTGGCGTGACTGCAGTGAAACAAAGCGCTTTTCTTCATGTGGATCGAGACCCCTCCAAAGACATATTAGTACTTCCCACAGGAAACAACACTGAAGCTAACAATGCTTCCGAATGTCTTCAATTACTTGTAGTCGTCACTGATTTGGATATTTTGATGTTAGATTACTTGCCAATGGCTCGGCGATGCACAGTTGTAGCCCTGCACATTGAATGCAAACAGACAGAGGTCGAGTATTTAGCCCTTTTTGCTCCGAGGCATGTGATTGGCCGGGAGAGGCAGGTGGGTGTGTGCTGGGCGGTCCCTGGCGCTTGACGGAACCATGTGATGTCACAGTAGGCGGGGCCACATGGTTAGATCAAGCACAAGAGACAGCTGCACGAACCAATCAGAATGCAGGTCCACACAGGAGGAAGGCGGGGCAACAGGGAGCTGCACCAATCAGTCAGGGAGCAGGGTCCATACAGGATGGGAGAGGCAACAGACAGCTGCAGATCCACACAGGCAGGGGGGACGGGACCAGAGAACTGCCCACCAATAGCGAAAAACTGTCCACAGCGGTCCAGAGAGGAAGAGGAGGTGCAAGGAGAGGCATGGGACTGCAGAGAGGAAGGGCTGAAGCAGAGAGCACCGCCGTAACCAGCTTTAGGAGCATTTGTAATCTAGTTATCCTGATAGCTCCGTGGGCAGAGCGCTAACATTAGGGGCTCGCTCACCACCGAGACCTTCCCCCTGCTAAAAATGTACCACTTGTGCTCATGATACTGCAAAGCACTTTGGATAAAAGCCCTCCACATTTAATAGTGTTATTTATGCTGTTATTGTTGGGTGCCAGATCATTTTTAGAGGACAGGAGGGGTGAAAATCTCACTTTTAACAGCACACGAATGCAGCTGAGATGACTGTGCTGGAAACAATTGTTTTAGTGCTCAAAAATCTTTAATGCGCTTCCTATTTCACCATTTTAGAGAGAAAACACAAGATATCATGATATTATATCACAAGAAATGCTGCTGCTTATTAAAGAGAAGTAAAAGCAGCCATTTTTCAACCACTTCTCATGATATTATTACACAATCGGACTCAATACAAGGTTAAACTAACTGCTGCTGCCCTGTAAACCAATGGTGTGCTTACTCCACCATGCTAGCTCAATTCAAATAGTTTGTAAAATGTCTGTGAGGGGATTTCAAACATTAATTTTTCATACACAATCCATAAAAAGGCTTAATATTGAAGGCAATGGAAAACAACGTGAGGAGCCACTGAAGATGTTACGTCTCACACACACACACACACACACACACACACACACACACACTCGCTGACACGCTCACACAAGTGGGTGATTACAGTCTATGGCCGGTCCCTGCTGGGTTAGTTATTGTGCTGCCTCACTATACTGAATTGGCCTGTGTTGTAATAAGTGAGACCCCTGGCTCGTATCGAAGGAAATAACAGTAATACAATACCACCACAGAGAGAGATAGAGGCTGCACACGGCCGCTTGTGTGTGTGTTTTAGTAAACAAATGTCAATGTCAGTGTGTAATTGCACATAAAACTGCATGTATTTATAATGTGTTCTCGCGTACATCTCGACACTCTTCATTAAAGCTTCAGAGGCGACTCCCTACGTGTGTGTTTAGGCGTGTGTGGTGAAGTCATCTCCTACCTGTGCACCTGAACTTCTTGCCTTTCACCTGGCTAATGCGTTTGTTAGCCAGCCGCCTGGGGTGGCTGCAGCGCGCTCCGCTGGTCTCAATAGGGTTGTCAAACAGGTAGTCAGCCAGCCACTTCAGGTGACAGTCACACATAAAGGGATTCTGGGCCAGATGACTGGTGGAGAGAGGGAGAGAAGAGCGGACAAGATGGGTTTGCCATGGGAACGGGTAAAGAGGAAGACGGCACAGTGACTACAGGCGCCGTTTTGCTCTTGTCATCGCTGCTTGATGCAAAATAACACTCAACTGAGCCAAAACCCATCAAATCTCTTACAAAGAGAAGAAGTGCACAGTTACTGTATCATCAACACCAATATCTAATATCAAAGTATTGCAGGCACTACTTGATATACATAAGTGATCTAGACATAGCAGGGATTCATGTTTAGTCCTCAGTAGGGTGGCTTCTTTCCTCTGTAGGTCTGAATAATCATGTTCAAACATCGATTCATCGTTTAATCCTTTAGTGAAACGTTTAAACGTGTAAAAAATAGTGAGAATACAGCTTGTTTTGTCCAAAAGAAAAAGGATGCTCGTTTCATATTTGACAAAGAAAAACAGATCACATTTCAGAAGCTGCGACCAGGAAATATTTGGCCTTTTTGAATGAAAATAGTTGCTGATTAATTTTCCGTCGACTGAAAAACGATCGATTAATCGCCGAACTGTTGCAGCTCTAATTGAGACATCTGGATTCATGACAAATTCCTGAAAACCAGCTGTACTCACAGAGTCTTGATGGAGCGCAGAGGGGCGAACAGTCCTTTGCTGATGGTTTGCAGCTTGTTGTCGTACAGCGAAAGCAGGTTGAGGTTCTGCAGGTCTTGGAAGGTGTTGACTCTCAAACAGTTGATTTTGTTGGCATTCAGCAGCCTGAAACACAAAGAAGAGCCTTCAGCATCACTTGTTCATCTGTATTTGTTTTACTTATTTAGCTTTATTATCTCTGTGCACTGCACAAACAAAGGATAAACACACATACTCAGATAATGAGATAATTTATTATCCTCAGATGCATCTCTGCTGCAAAACCACCTCTCTTCTCCCCTGTCCTCTTATCCTCACCGCTGTTTCCCCGTCCTTCCCTGCAGCCTCTCCTTCCCTCTCCACACAGGCATGATTATATTTTGGTCTGGTGGTGACACATAAATCTGAAAATTGCGGTTTTATATATTTTCACTTTCTGCTTCTGGAGCAGGAGGGGGAAAATCTACTGTTGGGTGCGAGTGTAATATCTTGTTTTGATGGGAGAGGCAGATGGTGAGGGGGGGAAGATAGGAAGGAAGGAGGAGAGAGAGAAGATAGAAGAATGGAGAAGGGATGGAGGGAATAATGGAGCGAGACAGTGAGGGGACAGGTGAAAATTTAATTTGAAGTGACACAGATATACAATTAAGTGAAAGGGTCTGGCAGCCAGAAAGGAGGAGGGAGAGAAAGGGAAATGAGAAATGTGATAGAGGGATTAGGTAAATGACAGGAAAGGGTTGCACCTCCACCCTTTCCTCCTTCTGTCTGTCCTTTCATACCTGCACTCCATCAGCTAATACAGCCAAGTTGACAGCTTTTTGCCTGCATTTTCTTTTTTTCCACGTCTCGTCTGTCTGTCTCATTCTCCACCTTTGTTACTCGCTTTCGCTCTCATTCCTCTTGTCCTTCTTCTCTCCTTCCTTTCTTTGTCTGACAGGTGACTAACTCGGGGTCTGGCACAGCAGCTCAGCTTAATCATCTCGAGTCATCCTAACGAGCGGCTATATGGACGCACAGCCCACGTACACGTAGACGCACACGCACGTGCTCACAGGCAGATACATGCACACACACACACACACACACATGCTGCTCTGCGACATATCCTCGCCTCATTAGGCAGCTCACAGGGGGAACTAATTACTTGAAACTGCACCAGTAACACAAGGCAGCGCACACAATATAAACAGCAGACCAGTAGCTATACAAAGCAATAAACACATCTTTGTCAAGGAAGGCTGACACGCTGCCCGATCCACCAGCCAAAGCCGATATATTATTTACATCTATTTCACTAGATGGGGAAGTAACGGCTTCTTAAAATTCCTGACAGACTGACAGACTTTCTAGAGATGGGAGGGTTTTCTTCTTTGACGGGCGAAATATTAAAAGACATATTCCCTCCCTGACGCCTACTGAGCGAACGCTAACACCCGCAGGCAGTGTCTTTGTGGGATTGACCAATGATGTGGTGAGACATGAATATTAACTAGTCACTCAGTACTTTACTTATTCATTGATTGAGGCAGTAACAAAACAGGTTTGATTTCCCCCATTAAGAGATGCACACATGCACGTGTGCACAGCATTAAGAGTTTTGGTGTTTTATGATGGCAGCTTTGTGAAACTAAATGCTAATAACATCACATCATACATTCAGTTTACTGATATGGAAGCACACATTTCATCCCTCTGTTTGGGCTTCACTCTCTCCTCCAATCTTACCTGCATGTGTGTGTGTTTCACATGCTGTCGTCTTCCATATGGCTATAGCCTTTCTCCATCTTTCCCCCTCCATCCATCCATCCATCCATCCATCCATCCTCCCCCTTCCCCCTTCCTTCACTCTGTGTCTGACTATGCACCATGCATTCCAATGATCCACCAAAGCCCGTAAAAGGTGTTTGTGGGTTAGATTCACTCATCCTCATTCTCTTTGCTTCGCTTCACTTTACGATGGAAAAGCCCAGCACATTAGCTGTTTCTGCAGCGGACTGCGGCATTTCCGAGGACCATATGCCACATACAGTACCAATGTAGCCGTTACAGGAGCCACAATTTTTTACTGCATGCTGAACCACTGCAGCAGTTTGGACCTTTGCCCATGAGGAATTATTCAGAATTAATAGTTTTCCTCCTCTTAAGACACTAAATGTTAGACGAACTCTGGGAGATTACAGTTTTATTACAGCGCACCAATTTGGTTCATGTTTATCATTTCAAAAAGACTTTTCTGTACGCGGACACTCACACGCGATGCAGGACAGATGGAGGGTTAATGCACGAATGGAGGATTCTACTATAGCGTGCCAGTGCGCCATAGCAATGATTAGCAAGATTTTCTCTCATAAAATTACCACCATACCGTATATTGAAGCAATAAGGGCCTATTATATTGGTCCTATTTGTGATTATGGTACAAAGGTAATGTACCGTAGATATGACTTTCTGATGCCAAGTCACCAAATCATCTCATCAGAGGGAATTAACTACAACACCGAAGTGAACACTGATGTGCAGCCAAACCCACTTACCATTATGACGCTTCAACTGGAGCCGACATGGAGGCTTTAAGATTAAAGGACAAGTGAGATAAATAAAGTCTGATACCTTTTTAAGGATTCACTTTGAGAGTGCCAGGATGTTTCCATAACAGTGTTTTTCATATTTACCGACACTGACTGAGGATATCCTCCAGATCCTGATTTGTTTCCACACAAAACCTCAGTTCCATACTGTAAATTATACCACACAGTAGTTATGATCCTTTGTTCTGACTTTATTTCTGTCATGTTTTTTGGAAGCAGAACTTCAGACCGCACCGTTAAAAGTCCACAACAATACAGTGCTCCTGCGGTAGCTCATCCCGTGTTTGAGTGTGATGTTCTTTTGTTTGCTGAATAATGTATTTCATGGTTTTCAGGCGGGACCACACACATACGGCATACACATGACAACAGACCACACAGACAGACAGTACTTACAGTAGCTGCAGGGAAACCAGTCCATCAAACAATCCCTTGGGCAGCTCTGTGATCTTGTTGCCGTACAACACCCTGCACAGGACGGACACAACAACATCATTTAGGTCACAGTGTTTACAAGCCTGTCCTCACACGTTAAGACTCATGTGGGCTGAAGCTGCACTAGCCATGAGGCACCGTCACATGTTCGACATACACAACATACAGGTACAGTCAGTGCAGCACCAAAGTCTGATGCCTATATTAAGTCATTTGTCATGTTTCAGCAGAAAATAGCCTGCACATCCAATGCTTTAGTGACGGTCCTACAAAAACCACAACTATACAAAATGTGAACTTGTCTTTAAATAAGAAAAACCAAAACAAACAGTTTTTCAAGAGAGAATAAAGAAAAAACTCTTAAATTTACATTATTGCAAGATATATCATTAGCTATGGAGATATGGACACTGGTTAATGACATTTAAATACAAAAAACCATTAGAAATTATACCGTAAACCAGTTTGTCCTTTAGTGTTATTGATGTATTTCCTTGACAAAAACATTCACCATAAAATTCAAAGCATTCAGCTTTCCTAAGACAGTAAGTAAATATAAAAGCACTGAGCTGGAAAAACTATTTTAGGGACAAGAACTGAAGGAGTGTTACAGTAAAAGACACATGCACAGCACTCAATCTTTTCTGCATTAAGGCGTTTTCTGCCAACACACACTGTTGGACCAGTTATCTCATTTGATTGTCAAAAAAATGAAATTACGTTTGAGATTGGCTTCCAACTGCAGTTGCAACCATTTAATTCACTTGAGCAATTTCATATTTTGCTACATCCCGCCTCAGCTGGCTGCTACTGCAGAAACGACATTCTCGTTGTGAGTGTGTGTTGTGACTGTGTTGTGAGTGTGTGTGTGTGTGTGTGTGTGTGTGTGTGTGTGTGTTCAGTTTAAACACCAGTAGAGTTCACCTTGTCTGCCCCTTCTTGTCTGTCTGTCTGTCTCATTTTCATGCTCCAGATTGATTCAAATTAAACTGTCCTTCATGTTCTTATCACATTCACCCTCAGCGATTACAGGCACGTACGATTACACACACACACACACACACACACACACAAGCCAATACAAAGACACACAGACAACATATATACACACACTGCTGCATTGTGGTCCAGTTGTCAACATCGACAGCGACAACATTTTTATTTGCTAAATGTCTGGAAACGCAATTACCTTCCTGTCTGGGGATGTGTGTGTGTGTGTGTGTGTGTGTGTCATACTTACAGTGAGGTGAGTGAGCGAAGGCCGCTGAAAGCATCTGCTGCAATGTCAGAAATCTGGTTCTTACTCAAGTCACTGGGGGGAGAGAGAGAGAGAGAGAGAGAGAGAGAGAGAGGGGGAGAGAGAGATAAGTGCATTACTGTAGTACACAGTAATGGGGTTCATTCTGTGTGAATGTCCTAGAACTGTCTGACAAATGATCATGAGAGAATACATCAGCAGAGGTCAAGGCAAGAGGACAGAAGGGCCGAATATGTACGTAAATGATGGAGAGAGACGGGAGTGAGAGAGTGATGGACAGAGTTGGGGGGAAGAAGTGAAGTGACGGGAGGGAGAGAGAGAGGAACTGGAAGCAGTGGCATGTTAAGTGCAGTTCATGTCATTCTCTTCCACCGCTGTAAGATACATTATTTAATACTTCTGTGGAGGTTAAGAGTGAGTGTGTGTGTGTGTGTGTGTTAGCGTGGGTGTGTGTGGGTGTGGGCGGATAACCTTACAACCTTGCACAAGTCTGCAAGTCTGGCGTTTTCAGGCATTTGCATGAGAAGGACATTTTTCACGAGTGAGCTTTATGTCTGTGGGTGTGAGTGAAAGAGACAAGAAGAGAAGAACCGTGCAAGTGTATGTGTGTGTGTGTGTGTGTGTGCGCGGTGGTTTGAACTCCGGCACTATTGCTCGCAGTCTGTAAATGTTATAGATTCAGTAGCTGATTATGTGTCTGTTAATCACAGTTCGAGGTTCAAACCAATTTCATCTACTGAGATAACTGCTTTATTAAAGATAAACAGTAGAAAATGTGAAGATGAGGACAATTTGCATCTTTATTTGTTAAAGTTTCTGCAGAATTTATTGTTTCATTTCTGTTTTACATTCCTTAAAAGATAAAAAATATTTGTATTACATTATTACCAAGTTGTCTGCAATGGTTTAAATCCTTGCAAAACCTTTAATGTACCTTTATCAGACTATTAGTTTAAGCTCAGAAAGCATATAGCTATAGATTACTGCAGTGAGACAGAGCTTTAGGAGCTTACTTAACTTCGGAGTGCCCCAAGGTGCTATAATGGGTCTGCTTTATTTTTGGTCTACATTAAAGATTGAGGGGTTAATGCACATGAAACTTAAACTCATCATCATGCGTATCATACGGCTGTATTAAAAAAAATGAATGAATGAACTTACTGCCGTGGTCTTAATCTTAGTTAAGTCATGCGTATATGCTCGCATTGTGTGTATGTGTAATGTTTGCGTGCTTGCCAACCACCATCAGCGTGTGCATGTGTGTACAAGTGTGTGTGAGTTTGAGAGCGTGTGCACTTTATTCAGACAGACTTACATCCTCTTGAGCTTCTTGTAGGCGGAAAAAGCTCCTGCTGGGACACTTTTAATCAAGTTCTGCTCCAAACGACTGAGAGAAGAAAGTGAGCAAACAAGAGGGGGAGGGAGGGAGAGAGAAAAGAGGGAGTTAGATGATCTTAATAATGATAATTAATTAGAAGAGCAAAGTACCGCTAAAACACACAATGAGAAAATTTAAATACAATTTCAACAACATCATGTCATGCATAAGATTATGAGTTAATTTTCTTTCCTTTCAATATTTAATTCCACCAAGGACAGAGGAATCCTGGGTTATCACGAAGTCCTGTGTGCCTCACAACCTCAGCTAAGCACAAGTGCACACAAAGTTCAAAAGGTGACTGTTGCAATCAACAGCTACACAAAATTTCTGCAGGTTGGTAAGTGCTTTGCAGGAGCGGCTGGTCAAGGTCACCCAGTGTGAAACGTTGAGTTTGAACTGTGCAGCACAGCAGTAATGAGCTCACGTACGACCAACCCTCTGATTCTGTGAGAATAAATGTTTCCAATGGCAAAATATGACAACCAGCTAACAGGGTATACCAAACTTGCTGTCACTCAACCACAGTAAAATACAGCTTTCAGTGCACACTTTGCACATGGTGCAACTGGTTTAACTGCAACTGGCACCAATACATTAGCAATTTTCATTTTCCAATCATAATTCATCTTATTTTTTATTTGAAAGTTTCATACATTCCTTTGATCGAGCAGCAACGCTCTCCCCTTTAAATGCAGCCAGACAGTATTCATGAACACATTAGATCCCTCAACTTTTTCAGGCTAAGGGCCAAAGGGAATTTATTACATCTCTTTCTCTGGAAGACTGCAGACTCATTACACCATACTGGTGGTATTACTCTATTATCATGTTGGGAGCCATCAGAACCAGGCACAAAGCCCACGTTTGGAGAATGTACTGTAGTTAAGTTCCTGCTCTCCTGATGATCGAAGCAACACACTCATCTACAGCGTGTGTGACTCTTATCGAATACTTGATGCCTCCTTGTCGCTGGGGTGAGACGCAGGGGGGGAAAGGGAGTGGTAAAGGAGGCAAAGGGAGGTGAAGAGAATAAGAAAACATCATGGGCGTGCAGCAGGAAAAGAAGGGGGGAAAAAAGGATGAGAAGAGAGAAATCGACGGAGAAATCAAAGGAGTGGAAAAGTGTGGTCAACAGGGGAGAGGAGAGGAAAAATCAGAGAGGGGGAGGATGTGGTGAGGTCCCAAGGCCAGCCACAGGGTCAGCTGTCAGAATGATAAATGGGAATTAATCCACCCATCTTCTTCCTCTCATCCTCCTCTTCAGCCCCCAGCCTGCCTCCACTCTATCCATCTATCCATCTATCTATCTATCTATCTATCTATCTATCTATCTATCTATCTATCTATCTATCTATCTATCTATCTATCTGCTGTAAGTCACTTCACAGCTTGATACGACCACCCTGACATGGAGTCACAGCCAAGTTTTGATCACATTTGCTGGGATTAAATGCAATTTGGTTGAATTTATTGCCCAAATTTGTGACTGCTGCGCTTTAACTTGAGCTTTTAAAATGAAACGCTTACGTAGTCCTGGCTTTGAACGCCACCCAACCCCTTACAGGTGCCTGTTTCTTGGCTCACGCCTCATCTCTACTCAGGGGTCAGAATGAATCAAGGATGTTACGGATATTGACAAAGACAATCTGCACGAACAATAGATAACAAATTATATCTGGGGGCTTTAAAACAAGGTTGAGACAAAGACACTTAGAGGCTCAATATCAAAGGATGTATTAAAGGGAAGACATTTAAGAGACAATATAAAAAAAAATCGATAAGGTGACGCGGCGATTAAACAATAGCTCTAACAGGAGACTGGATTGGCAGGTCAGCATGTTCACAGGGGGCAGCGTGCACACACACACACACACACACACACACACACACACACACACACACACACACACACACACACACACACACACACACACACACACACACACACACACACACACACACACACAATCAATCAATCACATCCCTGTTGATGTTCTAATGAATGCCTTAAGACAAACCTGCTTTATGAAAACAGTGACTTGAAGAGACAGACAAACACACTTGGAAGTGCACAGTTGCATGCTGCGTAGATACAAACACACACACACACACACACACACACACACACACATCTGGCAGTGATCCATGCCACCAGCATGCAGAAAAATGACTTTGTCTTTATTGGAGGACTGACAATACATCATCCTATTACACTCTATTGTCTCTGGCTGCGGCAACAACATTTGTTATAATAGATCAAATGCTAATTCTGCGAGTGTGTGTCCTGAAGATTTCATCAGATATGTTCTGGTGCCTGTAGCTCAATCACATCGCCTGTGTATGCCTGTCCCTCCCAGACTCTCTCTGTGTGTGTGTGTGTGTGTGTGTGTGTGTGTGCATATAATTTGCGCCCAAGTACGTACTTTGTGCACAAACAAAACCGGTGTGTCTGCATATATGCGTGTGCATTGGTGTGTGTGTGTGTGTGAGTGTGGATCTATTACTTATGCTGGGGAGGTATAGGGGTATTGGTGTAGCATTGCGGGGGAGAATTGCTTCCTTACTCACAGAGCAATCAACCAGCTGTCCTCTGTACAAACAAACAGGGTACAACGATCAATACGGATATCAAACACGTCCCACTGTGGTGTGTGTGTGTGTGTGTGTGTGTGTGTGTTTAAATATGTGTCTAAGAGACAGAAAGGAGGAGGGAGAGAGAGAAAGAGGATGCAAAGTGTACGGCTTTGAAAAAGACAAAGCTTTGCTGCAATCGAAATAGGACGCCACTGCAAAACCCACAGTGTGACACAGTCTGGGTCAGATGTGAGGTCTGGTCCATCACAATGAATCAAAGTGTCTAAAGATCACAATGAAACTGTGTGTGTGTGTAAACATATGTGTGTGTGTGTGTGTGTGTTTGGATTACAGCTATTACTTTGCATTCAAACTTGTTTTGAAGTGGCTGTTGCTAGTTTTCTAATTATAAATGTCTCCCTCGCACATCACAGTCACAACTCACACACAAACAACCAGTAAAACAGTGAAACATGTTGTGTTCAGTGAATAAAAAAGGGAAACTAATTAACTGCAACAAGGCCGAGCGTGGCCAGCATGCATTTTAAAAGGCAAAGACAAGTGTGAGAAGACTGTAGTATTATTAGGACACACACACGTTTAAAGACAACACAAACAGTCGATAGCACACATGAAACACACACTAATGACGATCAGTCTTACATCTCCACGATGCCCTCGGGGAGGTTGGCGGGGATTTCGGTGAGGCCTTTACGCCGACAGTCCACTATGTTGTTGTTGCAGGTGCAGCTGGGTGGACACACGGCGACCTGAGGAACACAAGTCCTTGACTCAGTCTGTGCCGGACCTGCAGACGTCAACACGCAGACAAAAACATATCAGATTCTGGGAAGATTGGCTTTGATTGTTTTGCATATGAGATCGCTTCCATCGGTCTGGTGCCAAATATGAGGAGGAGAAGAAGATATTCCTCCGTGCCTGCGGCTACATTTACTGTTATATAAATCCTGCCATCAAATTTTAGCTTGTATTTTATTCCTGAAGTTCTTTATGATGTTTTCGTATATTTCATCCCAGTTTCTCTCAGCAGGAAGTTTAGCTGTCCCGCGATGATCTTCATGTTGTTTCAGAAACATTTGCATCCTGCCAGGAATACAATTCATTGGGGGAAACATGACATTCCTCTGGTATGAAACTGCAATAAATACTGAACATTGGTGCCAAATATCATCGGGCCACAATATGAACATAAAAATATAAAGCAGGAGGAGAAATAGCGAAAATAGGGCCAGAAGAGTAGGAGCACAGACAGACAGACAGACAGACTGGGACATTGTACAGCATGTAGGCAGAAAAGACATGATTACAGGCTAATAAAGAGCACAGCCTGACAGCCTATTAGCCCAGAGAGCTGAATCAGAGGCCTATATATAAACAGCGCCTATACTCTGTGCAGCTGATAACACTACTGGCCTTTTAGCTGATTACGCCGCTCTGTATGGTGTAATTCTCTCAGCGCTTTAAACTCAATGCAGATCTGTCTGGAGTTGATAACAGTGCTGCCTGTAGTAATGGCCTTTATGTTTATTACACTCGCTGCTTTGTGTAGCTCTGTCGTTAAAGTCTCTCCTGTCAAGAGCACTTCACCGTGAATCTCAACCACGAGTCTGCCCCGATTGTTTCAAATCGGTGCTCCTGGATGGTCAATTCTGTGAATACACCCTTAAAGTATTGTAGTTATTGTAGTTAGCTGCAATGGAGCAACAGCCGGTGACTTTTAAAACAGTATTTTCATGGGTTCTGTTCCAAAGCCAATTCAAAAAATATATTGGGTGAAACCAAAACATGCCAACTTATGGCTTTTTCTTTTATGACCACCTTCAGTCACATCCTGACTTCAGCAGTAGTGCATGCCACGCTGAGTACAGCCACGCTCTTTGACAGCTCAACTGAATATTGCATGTGTTCGTGTGGACGTAAGCTCACCATTGCAGACAAAATCCTTCTTCTGCACATCGGGGACATTGAGGCCCCTCATGTGGGCGGGGGCCATGCACTGGGTGAAGGGAGCCAAGCCTCGCCTGGCTCTGAGCCAATCAGAGAGCCAGGACAGGTGACAGTCACAGTGTAGGTTGTTGGAGTGCAGACGCCTGAGACATAGAGAGAGAGAGAGAGAGAGAGAGAGAGATGAGTTATTTCTATAATTAATATACTGCATGTTCACTCTCTAGAGGCAAAGGTCTCTCAGAGAGTCTGTGAAGTTAAACTGAGCACATCCACTCAGTGAGAGTGAACGCTGCATTCAAATAGGTTCTAGTTTCCGTCCCTGGCCGGGATTGGTGATCATCTGTTGCTTAGGTGAAACACACAAACACGGTAATATCCCCAGCTCTCATTTCCCCCGAGGTCTGTGACAATATGACTCCCTTTTGGAGGGACGACACGGACGGCTAAATCACAATCTATTCAGAGAAACTGAGGCCGAGAAGAAAAGAAAAGAGAGAGAGATGGAGACAAAGAAAGGAGAAGGAGAAGATTAGAATTGAGGCAGTGAAAAGAGTGGACACAAAGAATAAAATCGAGGATGAGAAAATTATTATAAAGAGAGAAATAGAGGCAAAAAATGAGCAAGAGGAGAAAAATGGAGCAAATAAATAAATTGAGAAAGATCCTTTTATTTCTTTGGAGTATTTCTGGTCATCTTGGCCAGATTTCGTTGTGACAGAAGATGTTGTGATTACATGAACTGTGTCTCAGCTGGATGAGGACATTTTAAAGGGTCAGTTCGCCAAAATTACAAAAAAAAATGCATATTTTATTCATATCTGGACAGACAATGACTTTTGATGCACTGAAAACATTTGAAAATCTCAAAGGCAACTCATTTTTCCTGCAGTCTTTGTTTCCCATATTTGACCTCCGTTTTTTATTTCTGGAAAGTGACTGCTGCATTTTTCAGATTTTAGTTTTTAACACGAGTGATAAAAACAAAAAGTCCATCTATGTCGGCTGTAGTGAGGTAAAGACACAAATTTCAGGGATGCATGTTTCAAAACGAGGACAAAAAAAGTGACTCTATCTGCTCTTACTGCTGGATGTTACTGAGAAACGTTAACGCCACACATTTTTACACAGGACGCTGATGAGAATTACATTTACCAATTTATACTTCAAGTAACTTTTTCACACCAGCGGCCTTTTTCATATTCACTTGTAGCATTAAATAAAAGGTACTCTTCAACACTAAGCGCCTCGGGCGGCTCTACAGGCTGCACTGGCTGGATTTGACACCTCAACAGAGAGAGAGGGAGAGAGTAGCAGGGAGAGAGAGAGAGAGATGAGGAGACGGAGGGCGGATGAACAGCGGAATGTCTTGTCAGCGTATTATATGCCAGCCGGGATATCTAGCCTTTCAGAAGACAGGCCTCCCTTTGTAATAAAGCAGAGGACAAATCCTGTTATGGAACAGAGATGGGCTCATTGATGCTAGCAGCGGGGGCAGTGGGTTTTAATACTGCTCTCCCATTATAAATCCAGTTTATAGTCAAACCCCCGCCTGGAGATAGCCACGTCCCGGCCCACCCCCGGCTCAGCCTTAATTACTGACAAGTAGGATTAAAACACAGGGGAGAATGGGAAGAGGCAGGGGGTGCCGAGAAAGTGCTGTTTGTGTGTAAGTGTGTGTGTGTGTGTGTGTGTGTGTGTGTGTGTGTGTGTGGCTGTAAGTCACTGATAGCGCTTGTTGGGCTTATGGGTTGCGGGTGACTTAGGGCATTGTGATGTGACGTTTCTGTGAGTGTGTGTGTGTGTCTGGTGCTGTTTGTGTGTTCGTCTCTGTGTGTGTTTATTGTTCGTGTTTGCTCCAGAGGGTTACCGAGCACATCTTAAGTACAGTGAATCTCACACACACACACACACACACACACACACACACACTGAGATAGAAGCAGTGGGATTTCTAATCTTTTCATTGGTTCAAGTGTCTGAATGAGAGACATCATGAGGTGATATTATTACTGTTAATAGAATAGATGGATGCTGCAGTAACAGAGTGAGAAAGGAGGGAAAGGATATAAAGAGATGGATGAATGGATGGAGAGAGAGAGAGAGAGAGAGAGAGAGAATGAGGAATAAGAAGACACTGAATATAAATAAAAGCAGCTGCATGAAGACATCAAAGATTAAGGTGGCTGGGGAATTAATCCACACACACACACACACACACACACACACACACACACACACACACACACACACCCTTCTTGAACTTCTCCGCTAATCAATTCAGGGACATTTCTAAACGTTTGATTGAGTGAGTCAGTTTTTTAAGAGCAGCAAATTTTATACTGGAATCTGAAGGTGTCAAAAAAAAAAAAAAACAGAGAAAAGAACAGACACAACATTGAATACAGAGGAGGCAGTGAACAGGAGGAGGAGGAGGAGGAGGAGGAGGAGGAAGAGTGGTGGAAGGGACAAAGTGGAGGAGGATGGACTGAGGAGTGGACAAGAAATAGAGGAGAGAGAAGAGATGTAAATAGAGGAAGCAACATAAAGGGGAGAATGATGAGAACGATGGGAAGATCGGAGAGAAGTGAAAGGCAAGAAAGAGAATTGGTGACGGGAGTAAGGAAAAAGGAAGAAAAGGGAGATAAGAAACATGAGAGTGGGGTTGCACACGTAGCAAAGAGGAGGAGAGAAATAAAGATGAGGACAAACGAGGAAATCAGAGGAGACAGTCACTCAGTGTTGACAGAAAACACAGGCGGACGAGGGCTTCTGATTAAAAGATATTGGATATTGGTAACCCTGCACTCAGTCTGCTGGCAACTGTGTCGCTGCTCTGCTGATGGAATCCAATTTTAAAAGGCTGATTTCGAGCTGCGGCAGTATGCAGGAAATACAGAAACCCTGCCGCGCAATTGGCTGTTGATGGATGCTGTCGTTCAAAAAGCTGAACAGAGAAAATGGCTGTAAAAGATAAATGGACTTCTGCAATTGTTGTCCTGCTCGTGTTCGGATCGGTTGGGTCTTTAGAAAAACCCCCCATTTGTGAATGTTGAGCGGGGGTTGCTTGACCACACAAGTGCCTCTTAAAAATGGTGATTTGGGGAGGAAATCCCTTTCTGTGCATGCTGGGTTTTTGGCGGAACTCGACCCCAGTGTGGCCAGCAGGAATGCAACCAATGGTCTGCCTCTCAGACAGTCCAAAAGGATTATGGGTAGTTTCCCCCTTGAGATGTCGTGCAATCGCCTTGGCAACAGTAAGAGTCCCCCCTCACACAAGTACATGCAGAAAAACAGACAGAAAGAAGCATATACACACAAATCAAAGCCTCCCTTCTAATCAATCAGAAGGCATGGTTTGGGATACATGTTGGATCACGACTGTGTGTGTGTGTGTGTGTGTGTGTGTGTGTGTGTGTGTGTGTGTGTGCTCACATCAGTAACATCAGTAGGAGGTTTCTCCTAATGAATCAAAGCAGATTGAACTATAGAGTCTAAACAAGCCTTTCTTGTGGTATTAATGAGGTTACCATTACTCAAGTGTGTGTGTGTGTGTGTGTGTGTGTGTGTGTGTGTGTGTGTGTGCACATATCTGTCACTGTAGCTGTCTCTTTGTGTGTGTGTGTGTGTGTGTGTGTGTGTGTGTGTGTATACGTAATGGCCACATGATTATTCACAGTCATGAAACAATAGAAGAGTTGGTCTCTTATTATGGCATGATTAGATGATCACACACAGACCCTGCTGCCATGTGTGTGTGTGTGTGTGTGTGTGTGTAAGTGAGCATTACTTATGTGTGTGCAGTGCATGTCTGTAGTTGCTCAGTTTGCATGAAAGTAGACAGTGACACATCTCTGTGAAAGTGTGTGTGAGTTAATGTGCACCCACAGAGTCAATGTGTGTGATTATCTGTAGTAAATGTTTTCTGTGTGTGTGTGTGTGTGAGTGTGTGTGTGTGTGTGTGTGTGTGTGTGTGCGTTATACTCACAGTGTCCGCAGCTTGGGCATGTGGTTGAAGCTGGACAGGGGGATGAGGGTGATGTTGTTGTTGTTGAGGGTGCTGGCCGGAGGAACAGAGAGCAGAGAGGGGGAAAGGGAGCGCAAAGAGAAAAACAGATTGTTAGAAAAAGAAGCCACATCTTCGCTCTGGTGGTTGAAACTCTGACGCAAGTCAAATCAAATCGTCTCCAGAAAACAGGTTCAAGTCCCTGTCACCTTCTCTCCTGACCTCTCACGGAGAAAAAGAGTCAAACTTAAAATAACCAAGTTTAATAACTAAGAGGATTTGTCTAAGGCGGTGGCTCCAAATGGTTGTGAAATTAACCTCAAGGCTTTTACATGATATTTTCTTGTGGAATATTGGATAGTTTTATCCCTTCAAGCTCTGGAAAGTTATTTAAATTAAACAATCTGAGAAAAGAAACTCACTCGCAGGACAATACGACAATGTCAGACAGAAGATATAACTTAGTTTTAAGGGGACACAAGCCAGAAAGAAACTGGCCTCCTGATGTATTAAAATACCTTTTTGTCTTTTATAGATCAGTGTAAAGTAGAAAAACACAACGGCTTCACTAAATTAGACACTGTCGATAAAAAAAGACATTTCATTTGGAAGTGTAGCACAAAATCTGTTTTCCTAAGCTCTCAGTAAAATACCAACTTTTATCGCTCACCAGTGTTTCAGTCGACTCCTACGGTGACAGTAAAAAAGTGCACTGGCAAAACATTTTAGAAACTAAAGGGAAAAATGTTTTTCAAGAGTTTTAATAACAATTATTGTCCTTTTTCTGAGGTTTCTGCTTTTTTTACTGCTAAAGTGGAGCTTTTCTTTATCGAAGCTAAAGGATAGATGTTTTGTATGATGCCCACTAGGTCACATTTGTAATTCTGGTTTATATGAATAAAACGGACTTAATTTGAATTGAAATAAAACACTGGTTCTATTTCAAACATTATCAAAACTGCAACACACTGCATTTGTAAATGCTGACCTTCTGTCCAGGGTGCTGCTGTTGTGCCAAGTCATCACATCACATGGAGTTTTAACTCATTATTTATTGATATGCACACACACACACACACACACACACACACACACACACACACACACACACAAACACCGCTTCATCTGTGTTTCTTCCATTTCAAACTCATAAGCAGGTCACAGCTGTCTCTGACTATTAGCTCTCTCATAAACTACACTCTGTCTCATATGTAGTATCGACCTGGAGTGGAATGAAAAACAAGGTTGACTGTCATTAAAACCAAACACACACACACACACACACACACACACAAAAGCAATCCCACTAGGTGTGTTGAAGAAACACAATGCCTATTGATTGTCTGTGGTTTTCATGTACTGAAATGGAGACTGAAATGAGAGCAGAGGGAAAAAATGCAGAAAAGACGACTATTCCATCAAAGCAAGCCACAGGGGGATCACATGGCACTGACACACTCATACAAGCTGGTAAAGCTGCATATACAAAACACTGGCGGGGAGGGGAAATACATCAGAGGACCAGCAGGTCCCTCACGGCCGCCGCCATTAAAACTACAGTACGGTGAAACACAAGACCGGACGAAGGCATACAACTGGCATCATGTGGACATAATAGGATGAACATGATGTGAAAAACAGAGTAAATACTCAGAAGTACTTGTAGGCTGCAAACAAGACTCTCAAGGCTTTTTTAGTTTTACTGACTTTCACCACAAGATCTTGGACGTTCAAAGCAAAGAGCAGTTTGGTTTAAAACTATTTTCACCCTAAAAATTTATTGTTTCTTGATGCAAGACGACACCAGGCAGCTTTCAGCATTTACATATCCAAAAAACTGCTTCCAGAGTTAGAAAGCAAAGCAAAGAAATTGGCAATATTTAAATAAAGACAGTAGATGGATGAACTTTGACCTGCAATCAGCAAAAATCAGCCAAAATCTTTGTGTTATTGATTCAAACAATAAACAGACACATTTCCGTACTGACTTTTTGGTAGAAATACAACCAAACACAGCAAAAAAATAAAAAATAATGACCCCCTCATTATAACTTATGATGCTGTTCAAATGGCTCAGAGTCAGATTTTCACAGGAAAAATTAAGCGCTGAAACTGCCCTGAAAAATGAGAGATCCATGTTGCATTCAAAGTCCAGGGATTTCTAAAATTTATACTACAGTATAATTTTTCTGGTGGCTTGTGGACGCCAACATCAACACGAGCCAACGCAACCCTTTGCTTTGTTTTTGCCCGAGTTTCACGGATCATTAATTTCACTGGATAGAAAGTGGAGCTAGTTTACTTTACATATCACCCGAAACCTTGTGTATTCAAAGAGTCATTGTTTCAGGACGAATGAAGACTGAGCGGCCATTTTTTTTTTTTTTTTAGAACCCAACCCCCATTCATTTTTCACGTTTGACAATGTGTTTTTAATGCTTTCTGACAAGGACAAGGTCAGCGTTCTCCCTGACAAATGGCCCAAATTTGAGATGAGAGGGTTTTTCTTTTCTTTTACAGCATCTGCAATATGTTTGTGCCTAAACATACAGTGTGACCACAGCGAGGGTTCGAATTTCGCTGACAAAAATCAAGGATTGTTTGTTTTACACACTGTCGTCACAACTGTTCCAAATAGGGTGATTGCCGGGGGTTTGCTGTGTTTTCACTAACACCCACTCAGCCTTAAAATAGACTGTTTTTGCTTCACTCTGTTGATGTTACTACTTTTCTTTCTCTTTAATTCTCTCCCCTTCCGATTCTCTTTCTACATTCCCCTCCATGCCAGTATAGCCTCAGTGGCCTTGGTAGGCGGATTGAGTTTCACACTCGCTCTCACATAGACACACACACATCAGGAGTGCTGCTATGGTCAGCCCTGTCAGGGGTGATTCCACCCAGTATATATAATTTAATTGTGAAATAACAATAATTTCCCTCTGCAATTTCCCTGTCAGTTATTCTCCCGCTCACTCCGTTTAACCCCCCTCCACAGCTCTCCTCCTTAATAAAGTAGTGACTGGACAGACTTAAGCCAAGATAAACACTAAAAACATCATTTAGAAGTCCACAACTATGTTTTATATCGTGGCCGTCTTTTTCTCCAGCTTATTTTACACGCCTCTGGCCACGGCTGCACTCTTAAAAAAGTCGTAGGGACCCTTGGACATGAAGGGGCCGTAAAAAGAATATGTGCATTTAGGCGAAGACAGAAATCGTTACAGGTAGTTCAGCATTTGATGTTGAGAAAGAAGAGTAAATGTGGAATCACCTTACCAAGTGAGGACTTTGATAAACTACTAAAAAGTGTTAGTTTGCCTTCAAATTACAAATTAAACTTAACTTAAACACTTAAACTGATGTGTGCTGAGTCCCCAGAAGGGATGAAACATCTTATTTTTAGATTCTAGATTCTATTTCTTTTTAAATGCTGTGTGTACTGAACACCTGTGAGCTTCTGCTGCTTTTGAGTCGGGTCCTGCAGTGTGAAGCGGTGGTCCAAGTGGTCCAGTGGTCCACATGGGGACTTTCCACTGGTTTCTGCACTCCACCTTATGTCTGTCTAAGCTTTATAATCCTGCAGCCTTGACAGATCCCAACACACCATCCTGCACTCCCACCACAAAATCACACAGTGCAAACCGGAACATTGGCTGCGGCGTCGCAACCCCATTTTACAAATGTTTCACAACTGATCTTATATGGTTAGGAAAATACTTTGTGTGCTGTGTATTAGCGTCCTGTGCCGCAGCTGTTTCCAAAGTGACGTGATGCTTTGAGCTTTTGACTGTTCTGTTTTACGGCTGCTTTCAAATCTGATTTCACATTTAATGTTGCTTTCCATACTAAAGCTGTGTGGAGATGCATATGATATAATAGATTAGATATCCCAGGATGCACAGGTGTATGAGGCAGCCTACTGTTCAGACTCTTGTGCCCCTGGGAGCGCTTATGTCTTCGTAGGGAGAGTCTGCAGCGTTGGAGAGTAGTAAGAATATCCACGACGGTGATGAGAGGACTGACCGCCGCTGCTACCGCCAGGTCCCTGCTGACACGCAGCCACACTTAGTATTTAAATCTAAGGCTCAGGCTCAGAGGCTAACTGGTTAGCAGTGATTCTCTTCGTAGCTAACCCTTCAGAGGGTGAGCGGTTCGTGCCAGTAACTCACGACAGTCTGCTGCTGAGCTGTGATTTAAACGGTGGCTGCACTTCCTCTACCAGTCTGACTAGCTTGCTAGCTTTAGCCTTGTGGAGGACATGTGTGCAGGTGTGTGTGCAGGTGTGTAGGCAGGTGTAATACAGTGCTGTGACTGCAGGTCCGGCCTTTTATGTTGTGTAAGAAGATCATCTGTCAGTATCACTAACATCCAGCGTCCTAAAGTAGTAGTTTGTCATTTAAGGTTCCTTTTCTGTTCTCATATCTGCTGCTCCTCCCAATCAAATATAAAACTCATCATATGCATTTGTTTTAATACAGAATAAAGTCCACGTCCCACTAGAAGCCAGCTGCCCTGCAGATTAATTATTATGGAAAAAGAAAATCACATTTTGCCTTTGCAGTCACAGTAAAAGAGATGTTTGAAGCACACAATGTCTCTATTACAAAATGCCTATTCAGCTCTATTTCCTGTTTTTAATTTGAGATTGGCTGCAGCGGTATCGCAGGATAGATCCACGGTCCCTAACCGCGCGTGTGTGTGTGTGTGTGTGTGTGTGTGTGTGTGTGTGTGAGTCAGCATGTACAGCGCATGCTTGCGTGCGTCTGCATGTGTGTGCGTTTTCGATGCAGCGGTCTTTCTGTTGCAGTAAAAACGGCCTCTGCAGTCAGTGATGGAGGAGACTCTTTAGAGGCAACCCACCAGGGAGATGCTATCGCTCGTGTTTGTTCAAGCTAGTGTGTGTGTGTGCGACACTGTGAGAGAGTGTGTGTGTGTGTGAGAGAGAGAGAGAGAGAAAGGGAGAGATGTTATCATATGTGTCTTTGCTGCAGCCTACACACTGAGGTCAAAGTCTTACTCGTCAATCTTCCCTCCCTCCCTCCCTCAAACTCACACACACACACACACACACACACACACACTCACACACACACACACACACACACACACACACACACACAGGTCCAAAAATCTTCTGCTCTACTTTCTAGATCCTGAATATTAAGCCAGGCATGAAAAATACCTTAAATAATAAATAAATACTCCAAAACAGCTTCTGACAATGAAGTTTGCTTCTTAGTAACCGTCAGAAAATACTTTGTCGTACAAAGAGTATCGCGACTCATGACGCAAGTTGTGAGAACACACACTCCCGATCATGTCATCTCCGTCAGCGTTAAGACCATGTGGTCAAATTAAAGCAGCAGCTATCCCACCGAAACAATCATTTTCTTTTAGTATTCATTGTTACGTTTCCAAAACATGGTCAATTAACTGTAGACGCTGCAGAAATGTTGTATTTTACTAAACATCAGAGCAGTTTTCCTTCTCTGTTACTTGTGAAATGATGGAGGGAGAAAATAAAAGCTGGCGCACAGACAAATTACTACTGTGGGGAAGAAGCCAGTTTTTTTCTGTTCTTGTTTATAAAAGCTATTTTCTACATCCTCACCAAACCCCTGTGACCTTCACGCTCAAGGTCATAACTTCATTTTTATCTCCAGCGTCTGGGTGTTCTGTGTTTTCTGTCTCCCTGCAGGATGAAATTAAACGAGCCCGCGGCAGCCTCGTGGTTTAAGATGCTAAACGTCAGGTCACACTTTTGATCAACATGTCCTGTAACATCTGGTTTTCCTTTTCAAGCCCCTTTGAGTGAGTGAGATGCAAAACAAGAACCTCTCCAGATCTGAGAAATAATAGAAATAAGACATTTCAGGTGTGAATCTCCAAAAAGAACAAACATGGATCTCTAGACGTGTGCATGCTCTGTAGGCTGTAGGTGTGTTTGTCTGGTTGCTCTTGAGGTCTATTTTGTGTCAGGCTCCACCAAGTCTGGGCTGTGTGTTTCTGAAAGTGTGTTGGAGAGTGTGTGTGTGTGTGTGTATAATAAGGTGAATTTTCTATTAGTCTCTATTATGCTCAATCAGCCTTAACAGACACAGATCAATAGAGTGACAGAATGTCTGAATTACTGTGGCCACTAAAACACAACACAACAGCGTAACTTTATGACTGTGATTACAACCAATATTGACTTCACGTTCAATACGATTATTCTCTCTGGTAATCACTAACATTAGTTATGGTCTGTGAAAAGGAGCAGCGTGAAAGACGAGCTCTGATGACTGAACTACCAAACACATTGTAAAACGTATCATAAAATGTACCTTTATGTGACACTTTCAAATGGTTTCACTGTTTACTACCTTTATTGTTGTAAATTTGAGATTATAGAGTGCTCACACTGCAAGAGGTTTGTGCAACAGTGCTTCAAGTGGACTCTCAGAGCTGCAGACCATCCTTTTCTGGATAAATATCAATGTCGTATATAAATTATTCTCCTTGTGTGTGGATTTTAAACCTTTCAACAAAAAAATTGTCTTGTATGTGCATGAGTTTTGATGACGTAGTTGCACATCAGCCACTACAGTGAAGCTACTGCAACACCTCATCCACTCAGAGTGAAGCCAAGATGGCCGACAGACAGAAACACCAAGTTGCTCATTTTCTTTCTAAGGTAAGAAAACTAGTACCATCTAAGGAGTCATGCAATTGGTACATTTTCCAAGTATTGATTTGATATTGGGGGGAAATTATGATGTGTCCACTGAAGTGTACATCATGCATCGCTAGCTATATTTCAACTACTGGACATTACTGGAAAATTTGGGTTGAAAAAAAAAAAAGTTAGAACCTTGTTTTTCAGCCTAAAGATGAATAAAAACACTTGAATCCTGACTGAGGTAAAGATCATAGTTCATGCATTAAAGGGCTAAAAAAAAATATTCCAAACACTGAAAACTTAATTCACAAAATGCAAAGCATGAATTATTGAAAAAAAAAAACCAAACATGCCACCTGAAGCTGATTTGTGCAGCTTTTCTAATACAGGACGAGCAAGTTGACTGAAGTTTAGTGAAGCAGAGGATAAACTTCGTTGCTGCCAGACTGAAAACACCATCATTTATTTCAGTTTTCTTCAACCATCTTGGAATATCAGACTTCGCTTTTTCTAGTACTGATGTCTCATTTCAGATAGATCACCCCGGGGGGTGGGGGGTGGGGGGGGGGGCGTGTGGTGCACATGGACCCGTTTCCAACTCTCAGATCGATACTCCATTGAGGGAATGAGACCACAAACTAAAAGCACAACAAAGCAATTTTACGACCCCACTAACAACGGCACTGGTGCTACGACCGACCAAACCAGCTGAAACAATTACAAACATTATACAGAAACCTGCGACAGGACAAAACAAAGGCCGCAGGAACGTACATTACTTCTGTCGAGGGAGTATTAAACTAATACTATCGGCGTTAACTGTAGTAGTTTGTTTCAGCTGCTGTGCAGAATAACTGCTCCTCTAACTCTAACTGTGTGTCAGGTGTGTTCACTGGCTTCAGAAACACCTGGTGAACTTAACTAGCGACCTAATTGGTGAGTAAACTGTCAGCTGGCCTCAGATCAGGCTTGCGGCGCGGTCACATCAGCATCTAAAATAGCAAACTTCTGTAGCAAATTCACTTCATTTCAGTGGGAAAAACCACTGTCACTGGATATTCCTGCGCTGGCAAAGGAGGGAAAACTCCATGTGACTTTTGTTGTTTGTTAAGTTCAACTTTGGTTGAATTTGTGTGTCAAACAGCTAAGCCGTCTTGGCAGCGCTGACGTTTGCACCATCTGCTTTTAGTAAAAACAAGAGGGACGGTTTGCAGACGGTTGTGGTACGAATCTTTTGAATAAACTGTGTGAAATCATAGTTTCTTTGGCAGGATTTTTCTCACTCTTCAATCCGTCTTTATTGAAGGAGACGATGCACAATCCTGACAATAAAAAGCCGGCAGAGCTACTGCGGCTAACTGTGGTTTATGCTTTAAACACCTCACACTCTACATACTACAGTAAAAGCACCTCATTGTTATCAAAACAGCAGCACGACAGGTTCATGCCCACTCTCTGGAGGTTGTTGTGACAAATCGTGACCTTTGTAGGATTAGATGGGGAAAAAACTCTCTATATGTATTATTAAATTAAATGTGAATTTAGCCTCCTTTGTATTGGTTGCATGCTGATAGAAATGGCAACGTGGATCATGATTAACGTTCACATGGTAAATCCAAGACCTCCAGCTAACCTCCTGCATTCAATACATCATGTGCAAAGTGGAACGTCCTTCAATATCAATACCTGCAATAAAATGCGAAGGAAAGGTTATGCTGTAGTTAATGTTATCTAGTTGAATCAAGCTCGCATGCCTGTTTTCTAAATTGAATATTTTTCAGGACTCAAATTGGTATTCCAGCTCCATGAATGAAGCATATTGATTGGAAAAATGTTATTTGGTTGAAATGAAAATGGCGAGCGGGGTACATATATATATATATATATATATATATATATATATATATATTGTATCAGAGAGGAATGTATTAAGAGAAAGTGTTGTGCCAGGATAAACATTGATTTTGCATGTAAACAGGCTTGTATTCATCCAAGACTGGGACGATCATGGAGCTTAAAATCTATTCTGATTCTATCTTACATAAGCACAGATGTTGCAGCTGTAGCTGATGCACCTAACTACAAGAACATGCATATTATGTGCACTACAATATCTTCTACTCACTCAAAACACCAATATTGAACTGTAAAAGTGTTTTCTTCTGCAAGAATCTGATAATGATCCTTGTAAAACTGTGGCAGTCCTACACACTTACCAGAAATGAAAAATATGATCAGGTTTTGTGTTTGCTGCAGTCTTGCGGCAGTGACTGGAGCCAGAGCCTTGTGGCAAAAGGTGGACACGACCTGGGACGAGCCACGCTACCGCAGCCACCTTAGTGTGACAGCAGAGACAAGCAGACATGCTCTTATCCAGGCCTAACGTCGTCTTACTGACGCTGAGACGCACATTAGGAGAAGAGAGGTTGGGACGATCAGATTTCTTACAGTATCCAGCTTCGTTTAGCCAAAAGACTAGAAAAAGGCTGAGTGCGGTAACTTCCTGAAGTCTTGTCATCACAGTGAGGTTGCCAGGTTACCTGTCAGCACCCTGTAAAACTAAAATCTAGACCTTATTTAAAGTGCTTTCTGCATGGATTAAACAAACCAGATGCAACACCCTAATTAGTGAGTTTTAGAGGTGATGGCTTACCAAACGTCTCAGCTAATAACCAGAAAGAAAGTGAATCAGCGTAGATTCTAAAATGTTTTTAAAAATGTTTTTTCAAAACCAAACTTCTGTGTAAAACAGGGCTTTCTTGAGGAAAGCATCTTATGGCAAAAACAACGACTGCAGCCTCAGACACTTCTTATTATGCTTCATGACTCACCTGTAGTGGCGTCTGCTTATGGAAAGACACACTACTTATTAATCAATTATTAATCTTGCTTGGCTAAGTACAAATAATATAGTAGACGCGGGAAGAGATTATTAAGATTATCATTAAAGTTTTTTCCCGGAGTAAAGCGTTCTGTGCTGTGCTGCAGGTGTTTCTGCTTTGACGTGAGTTCTGACAGGAACTTATTTCTTTCCCACACAGACGCTGAAAAGAGGCCAACTGTCTGGGCCTAAAAGACTCTTTGAGTTGTGTGAAGAGCCCTCAGCGTCTTCCCCGAGGCCTCATTACAGCTTCAGGAGAGGAGGCAAAAAGGGACACGCACAGGCACTCCACTCCTTCAATCACTCATTTGTTTAACCCCTTCACTCCCTCCATTCACTCTCTCACCGCGGAGAATGAGAGCGGCGAGGCGAGGCCCCGGAGTGAGTGTGTCACTCTTTCAGTCGAACAGGTCACATGATCATTTAACCTTCTATTCACTCCGTCGACACCAGAGAGCTGGGGGAGGGGATATATCTGTCTGTAGGTAGATCTTAGGATATATGTGTGTGTAGCTGTGTGAGAATGAAAGTTTGAAGGCATTTAAAGTTAAAACATACTGTATATGTGTGTGTGTGTGCCTGTCCTTTATTCAGTGTGAGTCTCTTTTGATCAGGAGATTGTAAGCTGAAGTGATTTTTGACCCTGTTGACTTGAGCTTGAGCTCTGGAGGTCTATGAGGTCTCCAAACAGGCTTTAAGGGCCTTTAGGTATAAGAGTTAAGGGCTTTTAGTGGCTGAATTGTCTCATATTTGAATTTTCCCACGGGGCTTAGCGCCTGCTTTACTGCTGTACCCTGGCAGTCTGGTGTTAAATTGTATATGTGTGTTTTGTTTGTGTGCAAATGTGTGTGTGTGTGTGTGTGTGTGTGTGGGAGCTGGTTTAATAAACTCTCAAGTGTTTGAACAACCAAAGTCATGTAATTTACTCCGCTCATCTCTGAGAAAGTTGACATTTCCAGAGTGTTGCCCTTGGAAACCACCCTGGGAAAGCTGAACTGTTTACAACCCAAAGCAAAAAGCACTGAGGGGGGGTGAGATAATTAGTAGTTTAGGTATTTTCTGAACAGTTCTTAAGCTTTTCTGTCTTTTAAGTCTAAAATTATATCACAAGACGTAAGTCAGAGCGAGCATACGACATGTTTTTCCTCAAAGAAACGAACCATATTAAAAGTAAAACTGATATTTTTAAAATCCACTTAGTTTTCTCTGCACAAATGGAAAAAGGTTTCTGTATCGGCGCTTCGATCAACTGAATAATAGATGTTTGCATTATTCCTCTCTGAGACCAGTGGGTGCTGAGCGCTGCAAGCTTTCCACATTGCCTGACGGACACAATGGAGGAGACGTCGTCCAATAATGTGCCAAGCTCTTGGCGGAGAGTTACAACTGATTAAAACTTGAAAAACGAAGGTATCTCTGTGAAAAATCAAGGCTCTTTGAAGTGGAGGGGGGGGGGTGATAGCCTGAATGTGGAGTAAAGTTACAAAATCTGTCCCTAAAACCGCAACCTGATGATGTTGATTTTAATCAAATGAACTTACACTAAGTAAACAGGGATACAGGATGATTGTCATTGGACAGTTCAGTGTGGTTTGGCAGAAGGCTGAGTGAGTGTGTGTGTGTGTGTGTGTGTGTGTGTGTGTGTGTGAGAGGAGAGAGAGAGAGAAATGCAGAGAAACAGATATGTGTGTGTGTGTGTGTGTGTGTGTGTGTGTGTGTGTGTGTGTGTGTGTGTGTGTGTGTGTGTGTAGGAACACTATTCCAGGTTTTTGCTTCCTGATATTTCCTGATAACATGTCACCCTTGTGTCACGACTGAATACAAATCCTTTGTGGCTTTCCGAAATGTAAATCTGCAAGCAAGCCATGAAAGAAAGAAAGAAAGAGGAACATACTAATATTATTGGATGGAGGAGGACAAAGACGAACACTAAAATCGATTGATGACCAACCATTACACCTTAAACGGGAACAAATTAGACTGCAGACTTCCTCTCCTCCTCCTCCTCCTCCTCCTCCTCTTCTTCCTTTTGCTCTCATCTCATGTTTTCTCAATTGTCTTTTAGCTCTGCTTGATTTCCACCTCCCACCACCTCTCTCTCTCTCTCTCTCTCTGTTTCTCTCTCTCTCTCTCCCTCATCACCATCTCTCCTCCTCTTTCCTGTCCTGCCACCCGGTGGGATGTGATTAATTGTGAGCGGGTCAGACCGCTGGCGCAGAGCTCTTCCGATATCTGAGGCTATTCCCACCTCTGCACCAGCTCCGTGTTTCCCTCCCTCTCCTCCGTGTGAATCATCCGCTGCCGACTTCATGTGTTACCTGCACGGCTGTTTGCTAACTTCGGTTTGTTAACACCCTCTGCTCTCCCCCCGGCGCGTGTCAAACTCTCAGATGTGCTTTTTATGTCCTTTTTATCAAGACGGCAAACATCTGAGTTTAGCTGCAGAACAACACAACAATAAAAGATGTCCCTTAAAACACTTACAGCTCATGACAGGGGTCACATTTTTATTTTTGAGCTGCTATTTTCACTTGTGTTTGGAGATATGATGATTAATAAACCTACATGAGACGCTCAAACAAGATATTTGTTATTTGGTGGCTGATTTAAGGAGCGACGGATTGATTTTGGAGATATTTAACACACTAGATTAGCTAAATACATGAATTCCCATCTGGTTTCTTTTATCTATAAAAGATGAGGATTGATTTTTTTCCTTTTTCTAAATCTCATATCAGAATATACCTCGATCAGACGTTTCATCCAGGATCAATATGAGAGCTTTTACTGACGGAAGTGCCAAAATGACCTGAACTACAAACACACACATGCTTAAAGTTTTTTGCTTATTATAAATACACGTTTGAATCACTAATCTTCAGATAAATCAACTGAAACTATGTTACCGTGGCGATACCACCCACATATTTGGATGTCAGCGCTGCAGATTCAGCCGCTTATGTTCATATTTTAGAGATTGGCGACCACCCTCCTCCTCCTCTCAGTCTGCCTCACTGTCTCCACCTCCCTTCTCCTTCTTTTCTCTCTCCTTCTTCCTCATTTCCATCGTTTTCCCTCCCCCAACCCCTCTGACCCTTTCTCCCCGTGTCTCTCCAAACCAACAAACTCTAAGCGCTTTCTAAACCCACTATCATTATTCCAATGGAAACAGTCAACTGTCACAGTTCCTCTTTATCTCTTTTCAGGCCCTTCTCTTCTTCTTCTTGTCCCCCCCACCCTGTTCTCTCCGACTGCTTTCTCTAAATCCTAAACAAATACGTCTAAAAGCGCTGTCATTATTTTGAAGACAGAAGTTACCTTATGCACTTATCTCACCTCTTTCTTTTCCCTTTTACTTTAAACTTTACATTCACACCACTTTCCATCTTGTCTTCTCTTGCCTTTCCTCTTTTCCCACAATGTCTCATCCCTCTCTTTCTCCCCCACCTCCCTCTTCTCTCTCTCTCTCTCTCTTGGGTCAGACCCTCTGTCTTTGCCAGGGCGCTGGCTGTTGCCAGGGTGTGATGGCTCTGCTGAGCCCGCTGACTCAAACAGAAGCCAAAAGGCCAGCCAAACCAAAATCACTGAACAGCAGAAAGTTGCACTGCTCTGTTCTCTCCTGACCCCTCTGCGCACACACACACACACACACACACACACACACACACACACACACACACACACTAACACACACACACGGATAGATGTGGGCATATACACACACAAGATGGAGTTGAACATATAGGGCAAAAACATGAACAACCTTTCACGAAGACACAACAAGCAACCACTTAAAGTGAATTTGCTTTCTCCGAAAACTCCATAGTATGCACACACACACACTGACGCACACACACCGACGTGCACACACACACACACACACACAAACCCGCCTTTGTATTACTAAACTTATGGTTCACGAAAGGTTCGTTTCAGGGGCTTCAATCCAGCGCCCACGCGTCCGGGATATAAGACAGATCTGGAGGCAGGAAGAGACCACAGAAATGCAATCGTTACTGGGGGCGGCTGAGGCTGGACACACACCAACTGCACTGGGGATATTCTGACATATAGGGCACACACACACACACACACACACACACACACACACACACACACACACACACACACACACACACACACACACACACACGCTTTTCTCCTCCCAGTTACTGTTGGTTAATTTTGACAGTTGCACCAGCAGACTTGCACAAACAACCACTCTATTTGCCATACTGTAAGTTCAAATTACACTTAAGGCAAAAGCCGTTCACACACAGACACACACACACACACACACACACACACACACACACACACACACACACACACACACACACACACACACACACACACACAGCCAGGGTATTTCACCATACTGAAATTACTACTGGGACTAAAACGCAGAAATACAAACCCTTTCTGTCTGTAGTGTTTCTTCACAATAAGAGAAGACAACAGATATTCATTGGATTTGTTTAAACTGTCAATCCAAGACGCTGTTTTCTCTCCTCCATCATGAAGATGTGGGCTTCACATTCATTTCTCACCTATGCAGTCATTAAAGAGAGAGAGAGATTTTCCCTCTTAACCAACCTCAGGAAACACAGATGCATTTATTTAGCTGGTTTTATGAGATTATTGGAGAAGCTGGAAGGCAGATGAGGTCGTGTTGATGTCTCAGTTTAAACCCTCATACAATGTGTAATTATTTTCTTACTCTTAGAGATGCTGAATGATTCATATAGCCTTACTATACAGCAAAAAGACCCTTTTAAGCTTAAACACGCCACATTTTGTCTTTTAATCTCTATTTTGAAAAGCCTCTTTCTCATTTCAATGTGGCATTGAAATGTTAGATTAGCTTTCCCATGCTGCATCACTCTCCTATTGCGTGCACAACTGGCCAAGTGTAAGTAATGTCATTTGGAAGCACAGTACTTCTGGCAGCCTTCGCGCGCGTGTGTGTGTGTGTGTGTGTGAGATGATTTCCTCATTACGGAGCTGTTGCAAACATCATTAAGGAGTAATACCATCACTCCCATTCCAACACATCCACTTCAAACCTGCAGCCATAAAGGTTTGGCACCTGGCGAAGCGTTAGGAAGTTTGAGGAGACCTGTTGTGCTGTTCTTCTCTCTTTAAAAAAAGTTATTCTGGTTTCACTGCTTGGTTGAATGATCACTGAACATCCCGCAGTCCAGCTCAAACTGGTTCAAAGAAGAGACGAAGTGCCCACAACGATTACGGCCGTGTAATCCCATGACAATAAGGGGATGACGGGGGGTGTTGGGAAATGGTGAAGCCAAAGAATACGACTGAAGGAGCAAAGAGGGGAGGAGAAGAGCTACAGGAGGAGAAGAAGAGGAAGATATAGACGATGACGGGGGAGGAGGGATGTAGCAAAAAGAGGGAGAGAGAGAGAGAGAGAGAGAAAGCAGGCAGAGTGAAAGTCACCTTGTGGAGCTACAGTGCACTGAGCAACTCTGTCCGTCTCCGCTTATAAATTATGACAGTCGCTGGTTGGCCAAAACCCCTCTGCTACACACACACACACACACACACACACACACACACACACACACACACACACACACACACACACACACACACACACACACACACACACACTCATTTCACTCTCTGTCTCTCTTACTCTGTCGTTTTCTCACTCTCTCCTTCTCTCTCAGCACCCTCATCCAGAAAAGATCATAAAATATGCAGCTGTTCCACTGCTCTTTAGAGTGCTTCTCAGAGCCCCTGACTCCTCCTGTGTGTGTGTGTGTGTGTGTGTGTGTGTGTGTGTGTCATGTAACGGCAGTGTGAGCCCTCATTCTTCTCTCTCACTTTCTCGCTCTAACCATCATGCCTTCCTATCCGTCTCTCTTAGTCACGCCCCGAGTTTCTGTCTGTCCTGTCCACAGTTTCACTTTCTGAGAATTCATTTCAGTTCAGTGCACAATTTCTTTCATGACATCTGACCTGCTTCTCATTCATGCTTGCTATCTTTCATGCTCATTGTTCCCCTGGTCTTTTTCTTTTTTCTGTGGTATCAGCAGAAAGGTAGGCTGTCCCTGAAGGAGGGAATCACATAAGGCTGCAGACTCAGAAGGTGGCGACATCTTTCTTTTAAACGCCGTCGTCTGTAGACGCAGAAGATGCAGGGACGTGCACGTCTATGGTTCCTGGACACTGAGCAAACTATCTGAGTACATTCAGTTTTGCAAAGGTGTAAACTAATGTAGCGTGCTTTAAACAACCTTCATATTGTTGAACAGGTTTTTAAGAAAAAGAGTCAAACCCTGCCCAAGAAATTACAGAGGATAATTAGGTATTTCTACAAATATGCGTTTTAGTATTCGACTGCAGCTCTTGTCCAGACTAACTCCAATAAGTAGGCTGGAAAAATTGAGCTTTTGGCTCAAGGACACTTCAGTATAATGCTGATGGACACATATTGGATTCCTCAGGGAGTGAAAGGGTAGAGATTATCTGATTTCTAATGGTATCGACGGTATTGAGCCTGCACATAGATGGGAGGCTACAAGTGGCTCCAGAGATCCATACTGGTAATGTCCAAACACTGTCATAAAGTCACAGCCCATATTTGAACATGTCATTCAACAAAAGATGCAGGAAGCCGTGGCTCTGATGAAGGAGATAAAGCCGCTGTACACGCTACTGGTCCATTTCTGAGGTCTGAAGACAAAAAAAGGGGACTCTGCAGTGAAATGTGGGACAAGCTTTACACTCCCGTCACCCTGAGACATAGAAACCACTTTCAGGTCTGAAGATGGGGAGTTTTCAGTGAATCGTTCGTCTTTACATTTTCTAACCGAGACAGAGGCCCCCTTTATGAAAAATGAAACTGATTAATTCTATTTATATCTGAAAATGATCAAGTACTTATCATCTATTTTCATTAATCTTCGTTGTCAGCAGAGAAAAAAACTCGAGTCGAAAGATCAGTGAACGAAAACCGCATCTAATTCAACTGGTTGAAAACGGGCCTATGAATAATTATTCATTAATCAGCTTCATATTAGCCAGACATCGCTGCACTCATCTACTCGTGGACTCCTTAGTAACATACCACCCACACACACACACACACACACACACACAACCACAGCCCGTGTGTGCTTCCCTGCCAGGACCATTTGTGAATTTATGATTGTGTATGCATGCATTTATTAAAACACTTCTGCATGTTTTCCCTCCCTGTGTGAGGCCCTGTGTATGTGCGTACATGGGCGCCCTTTCCTCAGCTCATTGGGATGCAAGGCGAGAGCCCGTCGAGTGAGAGCTGTCCAGGCTTGCTTTGGAGTCATTAGCGTGCTCGTTAGTCCAGTTATGTTAAATCTAAATTACCATTCATCATCACACAGGGACCCATCATTTATTCTGATGTGGCCTGGCAGACACAGGCGCTAACTGGATTAACTCATTCAAAGACACGCAGACACACTTGCTAAAACACAGTGGAATTCCAAATCAGGCGTTAGCTATGTGGTAAGTGTTTTAAAATAGATTATATATTATTGATTGAGACATTGCAGGGCATTAACAATGATTGGTTTGCCCTTGTGAATGCAAACCATCTACAAACTGTGCCCTGCTGCAGACTAATGCAACTGAACAGAGAATTAAAAATCAAGCTGATGAGCTCTACAGTATGATTTTTGAGTAGGTGTTCAATTGGAGGACTAATGTGGAGGCTAAAGGTTGCAGGAATTAGCTTACAGGTTGGTGGCTTGAATCCTCAGACCACAGAGGAACACTGAAGGTGCTAGAATATGCTAATAAGAGTTGTTAAAAAAAAAAAAAAAACACAATATATTACAATCAAACAAAACAGAATCAAACATGAGCAAAGTACAAAGAAGGAAAGAAATAAAAAAGGATGTTTTCCAGCCATTCTGCATTCCTTGGTACAAATAAAGAAGATAATATATGGTAAGACTTCAGCCTACAGCAGAGGAGAGCTGGCCTGTATTCAGCGCTGGCTCTCAGCATTAAATTAGCTCTCACTAAGTAAAAACACACACACACACACACACGCTGGCACACACAGTCATTAGTCGCTACAAGAGGAATGCCTACCATCTGCGCTGACGTGATTGCAAAGAGGAGGAATTCTCCGGAATCAAACCGACAAAGTGGATCGAGCGGCTCCTCTGCCAAATATAAAGACTGTGTTTATCACATAATTACATTTCCACTTCTGCTGTGTTTATTGGCCTTACAAGTTTGAGCACATACAGCTTTGACCATCAAAGGCCTTCAAAAAAAAAAAAAAAAAGGTGAAATCAGAGTATTAGGAGCGAAGCCGACTGCGGGGTTGCTGAGTTTAACGGTCATGGTTTTCTTCTCAGTCATCCAGTGACGGGACGCCTTCTCCCAGTTTCCCTCCACTGCTTTGAGCATCAAAACATGAAGTGGAAATATTGGTAGGAAAAACCTCTGCTTGTGTTTTCTGTATTAATCAGAGCACATTTTTCAGTCATGCATCAATAGGAAGTCCTCTGACAAATCCCCTTAATACGTTTATTAGATAGAAGCTGCTCAGGACAAGCGGCCTCAGGCGGCGTCTGACCTTTGTAATGGATACGGAGAGAAAAGCCTCTCCGTGTTTGTTGTTTTCAATAATCAGCAGATGAACTCAAGATCTCAAGATTTAAAAAAAAAAAAAATGTGTTTATAAACTTGAGAAGTTCCAATCTGAAGCCTTCAAACGCTTGTATAGAGATGAAAAGAACTGTCAAGTAATTAAGATTAATCCTTCTGTTTAGTGTTAACAATGAACACTGAGAGACTTCTCTGTCATGCATCAGCAAATCCACCATTAGGAAAATCACTTGTTTAGAATTGTTGTGCGGCTCTAATTGATTCTGATAGGTGTTTAATGACAAATATGATAAGGCCACCCTGGCCTGCAATCTGCTCATGATTTCAAGTGAAAGAATAATGAGTCAAGCGAGGATCTGTCTCTGCGTCCGGACATGACAGACAGACAGACAGACAGACAGACAGACAGACAGACAGACAGACAGTTTGGCACTGGAGCGTCCCGTCACAAAACGAATGCAGACACCTTTGAAACGACAGCTGTTTTCATGTAACGTAATCAATGCTACTAATTCCTGGCAGGACATCACAAGACGCCGGCGTTAGGACGTCGATGAATTGACTTGTCTGGTAAAACAAAGAATAACACACTGGGTTTAGCAACTTGAGTTTCTGCTGGGTTTTTTTTTTGGAAAGGATAGAAGAGGAACTGTCAGCTTTCACACTGTGTTTGCTTTAAACATTATTTATGTTTCATTTGTTTTGTTTAACCTTAACTAAGTATTTTTAGTTGCCTAAACCTGAATTGAATTGTCATAATTGAGATGTTTGAGTAAGTTAAACCCGTCTGTAGCTGCCAGGAGCCAAAGGGGTTTTTAAAATGTTGAAGAAAACAGTGAAAAATCAACCTTCTTGTCAGACGATGGGTTTGGAAAGACAACTGTTGGTAGTGACGAAGCTGAAGAGAGCGTGTGTGCACTGTTCTTCTACTAGTCAAACACATCCAACGCCTCCATCTCTGCACCCTGACTTTTCACCTCTCCACATAAAGGCCGCTCGGATCCTTTATTAGCTGCCACACATGTAAAGTGTGTACAGCAGAATCATCCACAGTGAATGTAAAGAGATTAGCGGGCTGATTATTCACCCCTTTCTGCTGGGAGGCCCAGCAGAGCAGAAGCCCTGCTAAAGGGCGCCCTTGATGTCTGATGTTAAGAGTGTTTCTTCATTTTCCACACAGTGTGTGGCTTTAAATCACACAACATGGTTTGAAATTGACAGCCATGGCAGTAAATGCCAAATGTCTGCCACCTTTCTCTGCCAGCGAATCAATACGGTGCATCCGCTGCAGTGGCTTTATGCTTTCACAGAGTTAACACATTCAAACTCCGCAGAGATATAAAGTCATCGGTCTTGGCCTGTTCTCAACCACAACCCTGCTGTGCCCCCTCCGACCACGAGGAAAACACTTCAGACCAGCGCAGTGTTGTCTGTTTCTGCTTTCCATTAAAAGAGCAGACACAGTGAAGAACAGGTAGGGTGAAGAACTTCAGAGGCAAAATGTTAATTCATTATTTTGGTCATGAAAAGTGTCTCCTGGCAGCCGGTGTTTAGTGAGGATACGAGCCCCCGCGGACAAGCCAAAAAGTTACTTACACAAATTGACTGGCGACTTCCCAGCCTCAGACCCACTCCTCTAATCTTCAGGCAATGAAAGCTTACGTAAAATCACCAGAGCATGCTAATTTCCTCCTTTAATTTTTCACCATGGCAGTGGTGGAGTTTATCTTCATTACAGGCGGGTGGAAAATGACTGGACGGATATTAAGGAGGGAGAAAAGATGACCTCAGCGGAGGTCAAGTCGGACTCAAAGCCACACTTTGACACCAGTTTATAACAGTTCAGAGAGACAGTGTGTGACTTTATGACTGAAGGCAACCGTGAAGACAAAGAATCATTACTGAATCTGTTCCTGCACTGAAGGCAAATACTGTTCAACACTTCTTTATCCATCCACTGGGACGACTTCACACAAATCTAACCTGAATCAGGGATTTAAAATGTTGGTATGAACAATATTACATAAAAACGCTGAATATATTTGATCTGTTTTGAGCAAACGCTCTTTTTGCATTTCAGGGAAGTCCTGTAAAACACTTATTATCATAAGCAGCCCAGTTTGAAAGAGAATAAATCTTTCAACTAAAACTAGTAAAACAAATTCTGCATTTTGAGCCCATATTTGCAATTCAACCCAGACTGATGAAACGTAAAGACCCAGCCGGGGTCCCCGTCCTCACTTTGAAAGTCTATCTGACAGCCTTGGTGGTCTGGAAACAACAAAGGGCCAAATTGAGTCAGTCAGTCAGACATTTGTTCCATCAATAATTAATGCCTCCCTGCTCTCCTCCCTCTGATCCTTTCAATCTATTTTCTATCACACTGCTGATGTCACATCAGCATTTCTTCCTGGTTTTCTGTCTCTTTTCTGTCTCTCTGAAGTCTCCACCTTTGTGTCCTACATCTCTTTCCTCTTGTTTCTCTTTCTGACGGCGATAAATGATCTGCATCCTCTTTGTCCTATCTGGTCTTATCCTCCAGATTTGTCTGATCTTGTGTCTGTTTTATGTATCTGTCCATCTCCTTCCTCTTCCCCCCTCTTCTTCCTCTCCCTAGCTACCTTTTATCTTTCCTTTTCTCCACCTATATCAGTAAATCTTCTGCCTCTCATCTCTGGATTTCCCTCCTTCCCCCTCCTATCTCTTCGTCTGCACCCCCTCCTCATCTCTTCAGGTCCAATAACAGATTAATAAAAGATGTCCAGGAAACTGGCTGCTTTTACAACACCGACACCACACTCCTCCCTTTCTTTCCCTCCCTTCAAATCCTTCCTTCTTCCCTTTTCCATTTTGTGAACACCCTCCATCCCCCTCCCCTAAAGCTCTCGTGTCTCTTGCCTCTCCTGGCAAAAAAAAAAAAAAAAAAAAAAGGGAAAGTATAGTAACCGCAGTCCTTTCGGGTCTAAATAAATCATAGCCCAGCGCTGCCTTGCTTTTACAACACCGATCCTCCACTTTCATCCTGGCAGCCATGAAAGAGAGCAGAGAGAGGAGGAAGTGAGGGGGAAAGAGACTATCTAAGGACACATGAGTAAAGGGAGTGGATATCAAAGGAAATGGTGAATGTAAAAGCGTCTTTAGTCATATCCGTCTTTCTTCCTAAAACTCTTCTGAAAGTAAAGCTCTTCTGTCAAACGGAAACATAAAGAAAAACAGCAAATCAAACAGGTCCGACCAGAACTTCATGGACCGGAGACTGACAGCTGATTTACTCCAGTGTGACACGTCAAAGTGCTCTGTACATCTTAAATGTGCTGCAGTGAATTATATCCTCAGCACAAGGAAGAAAGAAAGAAAGCTGCTTTTTCATTGCTGTTAATGAAAATTGAAAGAAAAATGACACACTGCTTTTCTATTTTTAAAACCCTGTTAGTGATTCTTAATAAACGTTTATCCAACAAAGAGAAATGATAACGTCTGTCTGCACAAATATTTGTCATTTTATGAAATATTATATATTTTATAAATCCAATCCTTTCAAATGTCTCATAATTTTAACATGTCGTCTAATTTAATAATAAAAAACAACAACATCCCATCACTCCCCTTTATTTCCAGAGAGCAATTATAACAAGATTAATGAAACTAACAAACTAAAATCCATTTAGCATTTTCAATATGAGCCCGAAGCCCCAATATTCAGCGTTTGACTTGTCAGCGCTGCTCCTGTGAAACATATTAGGCAGCTCAGATAAAGCCTAGTCTACCAAGAAACAGCGGCTAATTAAAAATGACTAGATTAATTAATGTGGAGATTCGTTAGTGGCATGCACACAATTCACACACTCACACACACACACACGTATTAATTTGCATGCCAGCCCACTCATATACAATACTTTAACCATTTCTGACTGAAATATTTTTTGATTATTGAAATATGGAAAAGTACATTCACCCACACACACACACACACACTGAAATAACATGCATTCATGTAGATATACACAGACGTACACACACATTTGGACTTTTATACTGACGAACCGCATTGACACAATACATTTTGCAGCCGCTAGCTTAGCCTCCATCACGACCACATGCTTAATCTCAGATGTTTCCAACTAGAGCTTCAACTATTCAACTATTTTCATTCATTTATTTGAATTAATCGGTTCATTTGTTGGTTATTCTTTCAGTCCGCTCGTTAATTGTCCACTAAAATGTCTGAAAATACTTAAAAACTACAATTTTTGCTTTCCAAGAGAACAAGGTCACATCTGCATTGTGCTTGTTTGGTTTGACTAACAGTCAAAAAGCCAAAGATATTCAATTTACAGTTGATACTAACTTTAACCCAGAACTAATCATTCTAACCTAAACGCTAAAACCAAGTCCTGACCAGCAAACAGGGCTGGGGGTTGGAGACCGCCCACAAAATGTTCTCTCTAGACTGCAAATTGGTCCTCACAATGATAGAAGTACACAACCACACACACACACACACACACATGCACACACACACAATCAGGCATTGCAG
This sequence comes from Pempheris klunzingeri, assembly GCF_042242105.1. Classification (NCBI taxonomy): domain Eukaryota; kingdom Metazoa; phylum Chordata; class Actinopteri; order Acropomatiformes; family Pempheridae; genus Pempheris; species Pempheris klunzingeri. The sequence goes on along the minus strand of NC_092020.1, from coordinate 24,854,727 downwards.
TGTGTGTGCCAGGATGTGCACACACACTCACACACACTGAGGAATACACACCTACCTGATGGTGCAGTCACATGACCTCCAATCACTGTTATCTCTATCATCCCATTTTGTACTACGATCACGAAAGCAACCCCAGGAACTGAACAGATGGGGCTGTGCCTGTGTGTGAGTGTGTGTGTATGAGTGAATACGCATACATCTGTCCCCGAGTGTGAGGATGTGTGCGCATTAAGATGCTTGAAATGAAGATCAGTCCAGCGGCAGAATTGCTTACTGTCATTCATGCCCTTTGCACACGTGCACAAACACTTGCACATCCACACGCACACACACACAATCACACACACACACACACACACACACCTGCCTTTATTAAAACGTCACATTCAGTGAATATACTGTGTGCTGTCATGCTGTCTGATGTGAATGGGAATGGCGGCGTATTTACAGTGAATTGTAAATCCTGCCGAGTACTCAGCTGTCAGAGTCTTATGAATTGCTAATATGTTGTATCTCGCACTGCCGATCCCCCTCTATCTGCCCCCTATCACTTCCATTGTGTGCTGAGCGAAAAGTGAGGCAGGGGAGTCAAAAAGAGCTAACTTTGCTGGAAGGAAACACAGCGTAGAAAAGGAACGAGGACAGACGTGGAGTGAAGATGGTAGAATAAACTATTTCTGAAGCGTTTTAACATCAAAACATAAATAAAACGTTTCCTCTTCTTCATATACATGTTTTCTGCTACTTGTAAGAGCTGCGAGGGCATTTTATTTTGCACTGAATGTGGCCCACAGTGTAAGCTGCCAGGTATTGAACCATTTTCCACTGTATCCTCTGCTCTCTTTAATCATTTATGTGAACACATTAGGCAGCACCAGACTGCACCAAGAACAATCACACCTCCAACAGCAGGAGACTCATCAAGATGTGCCTGATGCTGTTAGGAATCTCACTGAGCTTTGATGATCTGTCTCCCACAATGTTGCTTGGTATAGAGGATCTTCATGTGATAATGAGAGAGATTTTCACCAGAAGCAGCCAATTAGTGTTCTGTCCTTCATTTTGGCTGCCGAACTGACGAAGCTATCATCGTCACAATGTCTTCAAAACCGCGAGAATCGACAGCTTCAGCACTGAATTATCAGCATCATGAGCCTGTTTCTGTGGGTCCACTTGTGGCTGAACTGATGCATGTAAAGGAGGACGGACTGACCAGAGGTCGGAACAATGATGTCAGCCTCCTGTTCTTTTTCTGCCCTCGTTGCTTTCATTCATCTCGTCCTCTCCTCTGCTGTCTCCTTTCTCCTGCCTTTGTCTGTGTGCTTCTCCACCTTTCTCTTTGTCCTTGCCTTACTTGCTACACAATTTTACACCCTAATAAACATTTTCAGCAACAGTGCAACTAACCTTTTCACCTCTGCGCGTCATACAGCCAAAAAAACCCCCCCCCAGACAAACGAACCAGAGCTGGTGCCAACCAAAGAAAGGATCTGTTAACTTTTTCCTCCTACATTTTTCCTCATATTGAGACGTGGCACCAGAACCTTTATATATTTTAGCACAAAAAGTGGTGCAGATGCACAACACACACTGAAGCACAGCATGTGCACACACACACACACACACACACACATACACATACAAGTGTGGAGAGAGTAGCCACCTTCCCTCAGCACAGACTAGCAATGCATAGTCACAATTCACACCTCTGAGCGTTGTGACAAATGAGTAGCTCTAAAAATGTGGACAGATAAGACGCACGCTCTCTCACACCCACACACACACACACACACAATCACATACACAGCTGGAAGCACACACACACGAGAGCATCAACATTTTCCCATATGCAGAGGGAATAACACACACACACACACACACAAGAGGAAGCGCAGGTGGCAGATACACTGTTCTTCTCACTCTTTCTATTTGTGTGTGTGTGCAGGCTCATATCTGTGTCTGTGAGTGTCAGTGTATTGTAATTCAAGGACAACACATTTGCCGGTGAATGAACAGGTACACTACACTTCATCCTTAGTAGTGCTCAGCACACACACACACACACACACACACACACACACACACACACACACACACACACACACACACACACACACACACACACACACACACACACACACACGGATGTTGCAGGAGATACTTCACACAGAAACATGTAATAAAAAAACACACATTTTCTCAACAAAAGCATCATTAAGTTTGAGCTCTTTCTATTCTGAAGACATACAGCTGAAGAAAAAGACAAAAAGATGAGACAGAAAAGTGGATGAAGGGGGGAGAATGAGGGATGGCATGCAAATAAGAGAGGAGAGGAGAGGAGAAGAGAGGAGAGGAGGACATGATTTTTGAAAGGAAAAACAAGCATTAAAAGGAGGAGGAAACTGAGCAAGACAGAAAACAATGCTGATAACGAGAGTAGCAAAGCGCAGGACAGGTCCCTGCTTTACAGACAAAACATGACAAAGGGGAGAGCAGCAAAGAGGGGATGAGAGCAGCAGCAGCAGCAGCAGCAGGAGGAGGAGGAGGAGGAGGAGGTGGAGGAGGAGGAGGCGGAGGAGGAGGAGGCGAGAGATGGAGAAGCCAGAGTGAGAGGACCGGGGTTTTCTCTACTTACAGAATCTCCAGATCGCGCAGCGCTCGGAAAGCTCCATCTTCGATGCAGCTGATGTGGTTGCTGTCCAGTTGCCTGCACCGAGCACACACACACACACACACACACACACACACAGATAAGAGAGAGAGATGGGAGAGAGTCAGGCGCAAGTATGCAAGGTCCGCTCAGCTGTGGGAGGGACTAACAAAAGACAGGTTCCGAGGATGAGTGTGTGCATGTGGGAGGTGATACCCCAATAAGTGGGCTTGAGGTTGCAGGTAGAAGACACCGGCGTTAACTCTCTCACCCAGACACACACACACTCACACTCACACACACACACACACTCACTCTAGGGATACCCAGTCCAGACGATAGCACACAAGCTAAGGTTAAGTCTCACCTCTGTGCTGATATGGCCAGCCCTGAGGAGAGGAGGAGAGGAAAAGGAGAGCGCAGGAGAGGATACCAGTGCGCTGAAGTGGCCTGCCTGGCGTCAGCCTATCACCTCCCTCCCCTGCTGTATGCCCGGTGCACACTGGCCACCGGGAGAGAGAGGGATGAGAGAGGTAGACACAGTGAAGAGGAGAGCGAGCGAGCCGTAGCTACTAAAGCCCACCCTGCTTGTCTGTTCTGTAAATATTAATTGCATTTTCTCCTCTTCCACCCCTCCTCTCCCATCCTCCTCCTCCTCCTCCTCCTCCTCCTCCGCCTCCCCTCCTCCCCATGTCCTCTTTTATTCTTTTTTTCCCTCTCTGTGTAGTGAAAGAGGGAGTAATTTCATTACATTAGGCCAGCCAATCCATTAAGGGCCTTTTACCGGCTCTGTCACTGAAACAATTTCATTAAAAGGAAAGCCTCCGTAAATCAACCTACAGTCACGACTCTGCCTCTCTTTCCCATTCTCCTTCCTTCCTCTTTCTCTACATCCCTACTCTTCTCCCTCCCTCCCTCCCTCTCCCTCCCTCCCCCTCCTCCCTGGCTCGCTGTGCCGCGTTCACCGGACTCCCACATCCACTCTGTGCCCCACCGTCATCTATCCTTTGCTTTTACTTTAATTTGCTCAGCTCTAGGTATTCACCCCCCGCCTCACCGCCACCATACATCCCTCCATCCATGAACCCAACAACCCCGGAACCACCACTCCGTTCTTCCTCCCTTCCTTCCTTCCTTCCATCCCATCCATCCATCCATCCCTCCCTCCCTCCGTCTCTCCTCCCCCTCTGCTTTTCTTCTGTGGGGGAGCAGATGGATGGCTGGTAGATGGGAAGATACAAAGGGCAGACATTTAGAAGTATCTTCTTGTTTTTTTTAAGTCGCCCAGGAAGGATGAGTGGCATTTAGACTGTTTACACACACACACACACACACACACGCACACACACACAGGACAGGTGGATACACTCCAAGATACATGGAGGAAACGATGTAACCAAACACATGCAGAAAAACATCCAAATAAACACACACACACACACACACACACACACACACACAGCATGGCTAGTTGATGTCTGCTCTCCAGACACTAGAAGATAAAAGCATATCACTCCACCTTAATCTTCTCCTCCTTGTTCCCTTCCCCATCTCATCCCTCCTCCACCAGATCCCTCCATCCCTAATCCTTTTTTTTTTTTCTTTGACTTCTTTCTTTTTTCTCCCCTCGTTTCCGAGCATCCATCTTCTCCATTTTTCATGTTCTCTCTCTCTCTCTCTCCCCCTCCCTCCATTCATAATCCATTTTTTCTCCCTCTAGTGCCCTCTCGTTTCCTCTCCTCTAATCTCTGATTCCCCTTCACCTTTTCTCTTCTCACACTCCCTCTATCCATCGCTAATCCATTTCTTCTCCCTGTTTTCTTTTATCAACCTTTCAAATCTCCTTCTCTTCTACATAGCCCCAGCGTCTGGCCGGCACACTGCGGCGTCTGTTATATCAGTCATGTCAGCTTTGAACCCCGAGGAAGGTGGTTCCCTGCACAGGAGCCGGGCCGCCTCTGTAGGGCCACAGAAATTACATCAGGGCTCCTGGAGCTACACACACTTTGGTTTGTTTTTATATGTGCATGTTTGTGTGAGTGTGCGAGAAGAATCCGAGGGATATGCAAGTCCTCCGAGTATGTGAAAAATGTATTTACTGTAGTACACCACGAGCGAACTTCAATAAGTAGCTGCATTTCAAAGAGCAGCGGGCCGAAGACGAGCTGTGTTGCAGTGACTTCAGATCAGATTAATGTCAAAAACAGAAATTGAAATGTTTACTGTGCATTATTATCATCTTATCACAGAAAAAGTGTTGTCTACTGTGTTTGTCTTCGGTTGATCAGTATACATAAATGTGCTGTGCGTTGGAGGCGGCTCTGATGTGCACCACGGGGTCATCGCCCTACAGAAAGCACACTTTTCATGCATTTCTATCTGATATTGACCGACTGCTGGCGGTTAACAGTTGGAATGAGTTCAGTTTGGACTCGAGACTCAAGTAAATTTGAAACAGCTCTGTGCCCACAGGCCAGGTTTGGCTCCCAACATAATTATTTTCGGCCCTCCAAAGGCTTCCACAGACTGATGAGATGTTTTGATCTGCTTTGATGCAATGCAATTATATTTTAGAGGTGATTTAGAGATAAGTTGTTTACGGCCTTGCCATGCTACACTTGATTAATTGAACACGATTTGCAGAGATTGAAAGGATCATCAGTGTGCACTTAACAAGGGCTCTGCTTTGTAACAGTGTAAAAGAATCATCTGATAGGGTTGTATACTCGTGTTCAAAGTCTTAATTTGAATCTAGGATTTTTTTTTTTCTGTTCTGGCTACTTGTTGGAAGGGAGTTGTGGGTGTGAGCATCTGTTAAATGACTGGACTCTAAAATATAGTGAGTCTGGGGATCATACCAACATATGGCTGAGCCATGTTTGTGTTTTATGTAATTAAAAAGCACGATTTTCTTTTTTTTGGGGGGGGGAAGGCAAACTGGCACACAGCCTGATCAGCCATATGGGGACGCATGGCACTGCCAAAGTTGACTGTAGTTATTAAAGGGATTCTATTTTCAGTACTGCTCTTCTTGTAGCACTGAATAAGAAGGGCAGGGATAAAAGACAAGCTGTTCTATAAGACAAAGACATTTATTAGTGTTTTTCCTCATTTGATTCATCTGTGTGTCTTAGTCATCCAATGCAGTGCTGCCCAGTCTCTAGATCTACATTTGACAACGCTGATGTTTGGTGCGGAAGCAGTGTGACCTCTTTGTTGCGAGGCAGACAGTAAGGGTGTGGAGGTCACGGTGTTGGGGTGCGGAAGCACATATGAACTTTTGTTTCACGATCTTTCCAATAACCTCAACCGAGTGCTTCAATTGCCTAAACTTTACTCTACTTTAACCATTCATCTGGCATATCTGTGAGCTCTCCCTACCTTTAGGAGTAAATATTATAGAAAGCAAGATTTTCAGAAGGGTTGGCACTGGATGTAAAATAATTGTGAACTTAAACATAATCAGAGGTTTAGCAGAATCGTCCAATATCAGCATTGTTTTTTAGAGATGGTTAGTTGGTACGAATCCTCCTAAACGAAACGACAATATGGGTCCTGATAAAGATCGTATAGTATAAAAACCTCCTAGGGAAGAGGTCTTGTTGGGTGAGTGACTTTGACAAAAGAGATTCTGGTTTGGATCCCGTAAATGTTGGTTTCTATTAACCACAAGCTTCCTCTGACCATCTATCTACCTACCTATAACCTACAGTACCTATAATATAATATAATAATATATAACCAACATTTTAACCGTAGAGGAGGAAGATAAAGAAAATGCTTCTATGTAAAGAACTGACAAACTACACATTTAGCTGTTTGGTGAGAACTTGTGTTAAGATTAAGAGACCACTCGGAATATAAAATTGAAAGTTTAACACCTCCACATCTCTACTTAATTTGACTCTCAATATCCACCAGTGTCAACCAGTGACGCTCATGACTGCTTGATGTGAGGCTGGGGGATACCCACCACTCTGTGGAGCGGACAAGGACTGTCAGACAAGTGATGAAATATCTCTTCAACCTCTACAGGATTGTTTTTTTTGATAATTTTGAGAACACATTATCGCCGTGCTCCAGAATCCTCACATCTGTAATTTTCCTAGAATTGAGAATAACTTGTGGATTCATATTGGCGGCCATGTACTTCATCTTCCATCCCCATCTACAGTAAACGATTCCATCATCTGTGATATGATTGGATTCCTCTGACAGCTTTGTTCACCAAGCACCCTGATTAGCAGTGACATGATTGGTATCAGTCTGGGATGAGGGTGTACTTTGTGTGTCTATGCGAGTGTGTGCGCTCTCTATATTTGTACCATCGTGTTGCATTCATAGTCCTCGTGTGTGTGTGTTGCTTTTGTGTGCTCGCATCACAGATGTTTGTTGCGAAGGGATAGAACGGAGGTCCAGAATTTAATTTCCTTCCATATAATTAGTTAGTGTGTTTAATCATGTCTATCATAAGGCCTATTGGCAGACTGATTCAGTGCTTCCCTCTGCTACCATCTGGAGCAGTGGGAAGCACACACACACACACACACACACACACACACACATAAACACACACACAGCATCACTGCCGCTCCATGAATCCATCAGTGAGCAACCACTACTGACTGAGTAATTAATGAAAGGACGGAGGAAAGGAAGGAGGATACACTAGCTGGGTTTCCATCCAATGCCTATCAACAAATAATGCTTCATCAGAATCAATGTAAACAGCACAGTTTTTGACTGGAAATGAGAGAAACCAATTTGCTTGACGCATTTGTGTTGATAAAGAAATCACACAATGAGTTCTGATGGAGGCAAATTGGAAACACATTGAATAAACCATAGCTCCTTTGATTACAACACTACTTCAATAGATCACTATGCATGTTTTGGTCAAATACAGCAATTCTGACATAAATGACAACAGAAGTTTCCAGAACTCTTGCAAGCCTCTTTCAGATCTTTATATCTACACAGGAAAGAGAAACACATTTAATGCAACAAAAGTCTGGATTATTGGCGGAATGACATTATTTGTCTGTTACTTCCAAAACCATAATCAGTGTTGAAAAAGAAATATGTTTTACAATGTGACAACACTACAGTTGGGGTTCTGTTCGGTTTAGGCACAAAGACAACTTGGTTGGGTTTGGGGAAAAATTGTGGTTTGGCTTAAAATGAGAACTTCTTCAAGGTTAGGGGCCCATAATATGGTTATAGTAAGGGAATGATCATGGTCAGGGTTAAAGAAACCATTGGCTGTCAGTCTGAAAAAGGAAACCAGCAGCAGTCTCCTGTTTTAAAGTCCGATGTTTTGTTGACAAATTCATCCACCCCATCCTCTTCCCTATGCAGACTTTGATGGTCGACAACAATGCGACCGCTGGAAGGATTTGTCAATTGAACATAAAGACGTCTTTTCAAAGCACTTGCTCAAACTACCGATGCTGTCGTTCTTCTCGGGAGACTGGAAAAATATTTGGTGACCAAAAGCCCTTTAAATATTCATAACTGCTGCACATTTGCATAAACTTTGAGTCTGCTCACATCTTTAAGTCATATCACTAAGATCTCTCTATCATCCCCCCACTTTCTATTTATCAAATGAACCTATTGCCTCGTCTCTTATGTATGTTTCTGCTGGTTAGAGCTCACGTTTAGACAGAAAGATGAGCAATGTGCAGATTTGCAAACAAAAAAAGGTCACTGGTGTGAATGGGTTGAGGAGAAAAACAGATAGGGGAGGAAAAGAATGGCATGACAATGTGAAAATGAGAACCTAGGGAGAAAGAAGTCAGCAGAACTGGTGAAAAGATTCAAGAGAAAACGTACAGGGGAGTGAATGATGGGGAATAAATAGAAGAGAGGGATAAGGAAGCAAGGCAGATAGAAGAGATGCAACAAGACATTGAATAAAAAGGAGAGTGGAAACATGAAGAAATACAAAAGAAAAGTAAAGAATTGAGAAAAAATATGCGGATGGTAAGAAAAAACTCAGAGGACTGACGAACACTACCTTTAACATCCTTTAAATCTTTCTGTACCACCTCGATCTGTCTCATCGGTTCTCTTTCTGTCTAAAAATACGATATTAAGACAGGGCAATCAACGGCACACTAGCAATACATGTGCAAGAGTTTTTTTTTTCTCATCTGCATGACAATGGATCTCTCTCACAGACATTTGTAGTTGCTCAGCCTGTTATTCACGGTAGTTAAATTGATTTACTTCCCCACCCAAATTCCAGGAAGACGCGCCCTACTCTGCCTCTGATTGGCTTGTACTGCTCCACCCTTCTTCACAGAATGAATGATGCTGCCAGAGCAGGATCGGCAGAACCTTAAAAAGTTTTGTGTTAAATGCCTCAAGGATGAGGCGGACAAGGCTAAATCCAAACATGTTGTGTCCAAGTATGGGAAGCATGAAAAACCCTCAAAGTCTTTGCCACTGCTAAAAACCATGCTACTGAAACAAGCTATCACATCCCGCCTCTCTGCAGAAGGCGTTTGAGCGCAGCACACAGGTGGTCTGAAATAAACCATGCAAGATACTGTGATTTGACTGTAAACAAGACGCTTTGCTGCTTAAAACCAATACCTGAAACAGCTAAAGGTTTTTTATGGAGCATATTAAGTAGCATAATATTGATATTAGCAAGGGTTTTCGCAGCGACAGCACACGGAGGCCCCGGTGAGTGATCACATTACTTGGTCACCCTGTCATGAACCTCCACTGCATATCACACCAAGAAAAGCTCTGTACAAAGATGTCAAATTCAAGGCTACAGCAGTGACAGTTGTTGACTTCATAGTGAAGTGATCTGCTCTGACATGGACAGTTCCATCTCTGCTTGAGGAAATGGACTGCTCATACAAAGACATCCCTCTGCACTCACCAGTTAGGTGGTTAAGCTGCAGAAAGGTTTTGGGGGGCGTTTTCTTGGCTGCTTTGAGGCCATGAAGTCCTTCCTGTCTGAAAAGGGGGCAAAGCCCATCCAGTGCTCGAGGACAAGAAGTGGTTTGTGAAACTTCTGTTTCCTACAGACATCACTGGACACCGCAAAATGCAAGGCAAACTGTTTTGGACATGCGGCAGCTTTTGGAGAGCAATTTTTTCAAGCGATGTTGCTACTTCAGACACTTAAGGGAGCTGTCCCCAAAGCAAAGCATTAGCACTGCTGAAATATGCAAACACATCAGCTGGCCTGAGTTCACACACACAAATTTGGGAATTTCAGCAGTTTGGACCCATGTTCTCTTATCGGATCAAACCGGATATTACATGGATTTATGTCTGATTGACTGGCCGTAGACACACAACATGGTAAAGCCGCTGATTGAGCTGAAGAGTTCATCGCTGTGGGTGGGTGACAAAGTTTTCAGAGCCAGCTGGAAACCACAGCAGGGCATGATCAGGCATCTTCACCTGCTGGATATCTCTACCACAGAGCTTCAGCTATCTCAGGAACATCGCATTGGCTTCGCTGACAGTCTTGGCATCAGCACATCTAGGTGAGCAGATATTCTCGCACATGAGGAAAAATACTCAGCTCCTCCTGCACTCGTTTGACAAGCGACACCTCAGGAGCTGGTGTGCAACTTAAAGCGACTGATTATGACCCCCAGATAATGGAGCACAGCAAAAGGAAGCAAGGCCACGGGTCATGTTAACTGGAAATAATCTGTTTATTTGTAGTTCACATGGCTTTGCATAATGGGGCTCTTTGTCCCAGCCTCCTTAGCAGCACACTGTATAGTGCTCATATTTTTGTTTGTTACGCCAAATTCTCTCTTTTTGACACTTGCTGCCATCGCAACACTTGACGACTTGAACACTCGAGCAGCACAATGAGGGAAAGTTGATGAAACAGGGTGCTAAAATGGGAACTATACATATAATTTGTGAGCACAGGAGGTTAAAACCACAACTGCTTGTTAGGTTTATTGCTAAAGAACAATATTATTGGAAGGTCGGTAGGGTTAATGAGTGCTCTCATAAATAATTACAACGTCCTGATTATGTGTTGTTGTTTTTTAAAATTGTTGCTACTCTCATTGCCATTGGAATAAACGTACAGCTCTGTTGGAAAGTTTAATTTTGATGTAATAATAATAATTAAACTTAATGTTGATAATGTTAGCACACTGATTTACATCAAAAAGGCTGCTGAACTCTGTAGTGAGGTGGAAAAAAAAAATCAATGTCAGTTTATTGTGCTGTTGCTTCATCACTAATAGCAACTGTTGAGAAAAGCCGTAGTTCTGCTGATGTGGGATTAACGCAGCAAATGGCGATTTGTGAAAAAAAAAAAAAAAAAGGTAGCCTTTGACTTGCAAATGATGTATCTGCTTTAAGTGATATTCAAGGTTACAGGAAGACATGTCATGTTTTTTCGCATGATTAGTTCAAACAAACCTCTGCTGCTGACTGAGATTGGTTCATGCTGTCAAGGACACCAAGTGGCTTTCCATCCAAGTCCCACTTTTTTTTGCATATTTAATATGAATATAAACTTTTAGCTTGACTTTGATTTATCATTTTTATAACTCTGTTCGCAAGGAATATAAACAGTGAAAGGAGACGGAGACACATTTGCCTAATGTTAAAGTTCAAGTCAAATCTGGCAACTATGAAAAACTCTAAAATCTAATTTAAAACTCTGAGTGAAAACATGCAGAAGAAGAAGTGTCTCTGTCCCTGGCAGAGCCGCTACACTTTGAAAATTGTGTTTCCCTGAATGTGAGTTTAAGTAAATTTGACATCAAAACTGAATCACAAATCCAATTACTATGATGAAAAATACAACAGTTAGAGGAATGCATCTCTCTCTCTCTGCTGTCCTGCAGTTGGTCACGGCCTTTAATGAATTAGCCACATCCTGCCATTTAAGGTGGAGCGCTGGGAGTTGATGTAGAGCAAAGAATGATGGGAATCTGAGTAAACAATTTGAGGAAGCTGGCTTTGTGTCTTCTGTCTGTATCTGGAAGACACAGTCAGCTTGGACGGGGGGGAAGACACGACATGTTGGGTGTGTGTGCTGTGGCGTTCCTGCTGTCACCTTCATCGATGCAGATGTTCTGCTATCAAGAGGAAGCCCTTTATCAGCCTTCTTGTATATTCTAACACACACTCTTCCCAGATCTATGCCTGGCTATTGTTGTTCAATGTTGGAAATGTGGTAAACATAAAAACAAGTGAAGGCAAACATCTGCAATGACAACAGTGCAGGTCAGTAACTTGTGTGTGTGTGTGTGTGTGTGTGTGTGTGTGTGTGCGCGCAGCCGACACAATGTTCTCACCTCTCTCTAAGGCGCTGTAGCCATAATTCAAACAAACGGCCATCTTGCACTGCATTGTGGGTAGGGAAGCGTGAAGCGTGGAGGCGTTTTACGAGGGAGAAGAGAAAGGAGAGGATGACAGGAAGGAGAAAGGTAAAGAAGTGAAGCCACGGGGTGTTGTTCATACGCTGATATACCGTGTGGTTGTATTGTATGAAGAAATTACATATTATATGATCTGAACACTTCTTCCAAAGCACCTGAAGGTGCTATGAGTGTGTAGACGTTGAGCATGGGTGGACCCGGTGGGAAAAATGAATTAAATTCGATCACAGCAAAAAAAAAAAAAAAGTGGGTAAGAGAGCGAGAAGGCAGGCAGATGGAAAACAAGGTACAATATGAGGACGTGATGGCTACACGAGATAAAGAGCGTGCCTGCGTGGGCGCTGAGGTGTAATGTGAGGGCATATGAAACAGCTGTATCTTATCTGATGCATCCATGCTCCTCTGTAATCCAACCACAGTTCTATGCCTCCCAGCATGAGTGACTCACACATGTTGTGATTTAAGCCTGACAACAACTGTACACACACAGCATTTGCGGTCGATCCCATCTATCTCTGCTTCTCTCGTCACTGTAACCAGGAGGAATATTGTACTGTACCTTTATATAGTTGTCCTCATAGTTTATTCTGCTTTTGTTGCTGGCTGTAACTAGTGTGGGGTAAAGTTGGGGCCTGGTTTATCGCGTCAGGATGTTTTTAGGTTGTCACTCACAGAAAAGTTCACGAGAAACTTTAAATATACTTTCCTCTGACTGTGCAAACTTTCTGTGTGGCAGAACATCGTCCAAATAAGTCAGCAAGTGTTTGCAAGTGCCGTTTAAACCGAGTCTATGGGGTGTTAGCGTTAACATTAACATCTTTATGGTAAACTTTTTGTAATGATGCTAATAATAACTCTCACTACTTCTTCATATTTGCTTTTATCTTTATGTGAAAATGTTTTTTACATTAAAATGTGAGATTTTATTTAATGTTGTTTAAGTCTGTAAACCAGCTTTGCCTCAAATTGCACCTTGAGGGATGAGCACATTTTGAATCGACTGTGACGCCACCCCTTTAAGCAAAGCCATTTCTTGCATAAATGGCACAAGGGCAGAAAAGTTATTGTTGAACATTAAACTCTGGCTTTTAGACGGCACATTTTAAACGTATCTTTACTGTTTGTGAACAAAGCAGGCCTGCTGTAGAGCACACTGCTGCTCGCTCAAAGGTTATACACCATTAGCATGCAGCTTGTTAGCTGGGGTGCTAGTGGCTGAGTGTCAGCTTTCTGTGGATGCAGAACTTGTTTGATGCTGTTTGTGATCACACTTGACACGGATTACTCTGTAGAAATTGGACAATTCTTTGGCGTGTTGTTTTACAGAAAGGATTAGACACATTTGTCTGCCACGTCCTGCCTTTTGCTTTAAGCCCAGAAGCGGCTGTTTAAGATGCAAAAGAAGTCGTGTTGTTGGGCGTTTGCTGGTGTGGTTAACATGATGGCTTTCCTGGCGAGGCCAGACAAGACAAGACAAGACAAGACAAGACGTGTCCAGACACGACACGATGAGACAAGATTAGATTACAGAAAATCGGATTAGATAAAATTAGATACAGTAATATAAGCACCCAGAATATGACGTAGTGTAGTGTAGTAGATGAAACCACGAAGCACAGAGCGCACTGCAGGAATTCTGACACTGTGTTTTCTATCCATTCTTACTCTACATTTACCTTTATCATCTGCAGCTTGACTGACAGGATGAGTTTAGGGGAATGACAGGACCAGCACTCAGCACAATGTATAGGGGGAGTACATACGTGCACACACAGACACCTACGCACAGATGTATGGCGTATACCTGTCTCCTTAGGTTAGCAGAAGCCTACACTAATCGTATTTGCCAGGTTCTTGGCAGTTTCAGCAAAGCAGTCAATCTGATAGCAGGGTCGAAAGGGTCCGCGAGTGTGTGTGTGTGTGTGTGTGTGTGCACGTACAATACGATGTTAGCCACTAGGCAGCATGAAAGGTAACGAGGGAGAGAAAGGGAGATAGAGACCCTGCCCTCTGAGAGATGGGCAGAAAGGGAGAGAGAGAGACATAGACTGAGAGGCGGAGAGGCAGTGGGAGAGACAGAGGAGAAAGTGAGAGCGAGGGGGGAGAAAGACAAAGTGAGAGGGGGAGAGAGACATACGAGAAAATCAATGCTGTGTCCACCAGGGACAGAATGTCATGACGGGTTTTTTTTTTTTTTTACGCTGTGGTATAATGGAGGGTTGGAGCCTTTTACTGCAGGAGTCACCTTGTCTAATGGAGGGAGGGAGGGGGGGTGAAAAAGAAAATATAAAGTGAGAAACAGTGGGGAAAGAGAGGGAGAGAGACTTTAAGGGACAGGGCTTGTTGGATGGAGGGATGGTGAAAAAGAAGGGAGGAATAGAGGAAAGAAGGACGGTTCGAGGAAGAAAGAGAGAGAAAAATAAACCGAAGGAGAAAAACAGAAGACTGACAGACAGATGATGTGATCAGAGAAACAAAAAAGGAAGGAGGATGACGCTGTGATGACAGATGAAGGGGGAGAGCGGGAGGTGATGGAAGACAGAAAGGAAGAGGAAAGGGAGAGTGATGCAATTTAAGGGGGGGGAGGAAAAACACAGCGATGGGGGGGAGAAAGTGTAGGAAAGTAGCGCTGACAAGAGATGAAACTAAAGAGGAGAACAGACGAGGAGAACAGACGAGAGGAGGAGTAGGATGTGAAAAGAAATGATCTTTCTAAGCCTGAGTCACTCCTGATTTGGGCAGAAGAAAAAGTAAAATGATTCACTTTGTAGGTCAAAGCAATTTAGTGCAAAACATTTTAACAAGGGTGGGGGGCGGGGGGGGGACACTTTTACCGTCCACTTTGATTGATATGACTTTATAGCTCTTGTAGAAAGTGAAGAGATGTGCTAGAGGAGAGAGTCCGCTGCTAAAAACTTGAGGGCACTTTTAGAGAAAAGTCCTGAAACTCATATTTCACCTTCTGTACGTAGGAGATGTTCGGTGGGACTCCGCTGGTTATCCTGGAGCACTGATGTATGAATGTGACCGACACAGAGCTGGATGAATACAGGGACTTGTGAGACTCAGAGGTTTCGGTTTCTGCCGTTGTTTTCCTGGCACCGAACCTCAAATGGTCGCGAGATACTTCAGCGAGTCCGACGTAAAAGAGTTAAGGCGGCGCGGAGCGTTTAGTTCGGATTGTGAGCGATGTGAGAAGGCAGAGTGGATTAGATGATCAGAGGCCAACCTGAACTCAAAGGGTTTGGAGCCCAGCCATGAGAACTGACACTTACTCACTTCACACACACACACACACACTCGGAGCAGCACAGGGCAGCAGAGTACAGGCACTTTCAGGTCCATTTAATTTAGGAGTAATAATCTCCTGTGGACTTTGGCGGCCAAATTGAACTTACATCACACTCGGGAGAGGAGACTAACCTGAGGAGCACATTTGCCTGCAGCGAGATGCATATTAATCAATTCACAGATTGGCCAATGAAAGAGTGCTGGAAACACATTTATCTTAACAGGTCAAGGACACAGTTTAACGTGACACGTGCATTTGGCTGATTATGCGGATGCACTGGAAATAGATTCACATAGCTGCTGGACGTATCTTGTGAACACTTCCTAAGTTTAGCTGCAAAGTGTTTCTTCCTTCACTGTGCCAACTCAAACCTGGCAACCCAGAATTCCCAGCAGGTAGTAAATGATGTCGTTACTTTGAGAAAACACTGGTGTGACGTGCACACAGGGGTGAAAACACGGCTCAACTAATCTGTAAAGACACTTAATTGATTACAAATTGGTTCCAAACGCGACTACTAAGGTTGGATGCTAGTTAGCAGCAGATGACAGCTACACAAAGACTTTAAATAGAATATTTAAAGTTGAGCCGACTTGTGAGAGAGCTGCAGATGCTCTGATTTCCATTTTGTTTTCTAACTTCTTCTCATCGTGTCGTCTCAAAAGCTCAGAGTTCATTTTTTCAGTTCGTTCTTGAAACAGCGGCTCAGAAAACGAGCTCTAGTTTGTTGCTATTTTTAATTCATGTCACAATATGTTCACTGGCATTAAAGGAAATAAAATATCGATCTAGCTCCAGTCGATGGATGAATATGACAGATACCTCATATATAGTTGATGTTATATTTCATGCGCACACATTTAAACTCCTTATATTTGTTTGCATTGCTTTTCTACCTTACTACTGATAATTTGTATATAAAATCATTCTTGTTCTTGCCATCTCATTTACCAAAGAACATTGTTTGTTTTTTTCCTGTCACTCAACAGCCTTAGTAGTGAAATACAGCGAGGGAGCATCCAGAAAGGAGGGTTATTATCTTTCTTTTTTTTTTTTTAACCGTGTAGTTATTTTGTTCTGCTCTGTTTTTCTATCCCGCTCTCTCTTCCTTTCCTCGTGTCATGTCAGTCACGGCTGATGAAACACAACAGCAAACTTTAATTTACACAGAGAAGATGTGTTGTTTTTCCAGCATTCTCCAGCTTTACTGTCCCCCGCTGGTCCAAACCTGAGCGGTGCGACACGACCACAACCCTCCTCTGGTCAAACCACTCTGCTGTGCTCTATTCTATTCCTTCTAACCCTGAATCGAACTCTCTCGCATCGAGGGCGCTGTTTACCCCCAAGAGTCTGCCTAGTGGTCTCCTCTGCAGCATCAGGCCGGATTGATCAGCCGTTATTGATGAGAGGCATTGACCAGGCAGCGTATTGATCCCACTATTGGTGATTAGGACGTCATGAATAAATGACAGGGGGTTATTGAGCGATTGACGTGAGGACAAAACCTCTCTGGACAGGAGGAGAGGAGGAAGAGGAGGAAGACGTGGACAGTGGGAATATAAAACGAAGGAGAACTGATGAAAAGCAGAAGAGCTGGAAAATATGTTAAAGAAGAACTACTTTTATTTATTTTGGGTTCATAAAATGTTTTAGAATTGGACCAAAAGATTGCTGCAGTACGAGTCTGGTGGCATTGAACAGACCAATATGAGAGCTATTTCTGCTTAAACACAATGGATCTTAAACGGTTTGTACCTCTATGGTCTTTACTCTACATTCACAGTTCCACATCAGTCGTGCAGGAGGAGCCTACATCTTACAGGCCTATCTCTGCTGGGATCCTTTCTGTCATGCTGACAGCCACTTGGAACAACATCCTGAGCCTGTCAGTGGCAAAAACTGTTTTAGCGGACGCACTTTGATCCGGCGGATTGTCCACACTGAAGCAATTGTATCTCATTCGCCGCCCGATTGGCGGCTGCTGGCTGAGGGATCTACTGGACCTTTTGTTCCCACCACTCATTTTGAACCCACAATATGAAAAAAAAAAAATGTGGCCCACATTTAAAAGTTCTCTCTTCTTGAAGGGGGTTCATTTAGATAAAATAAACTTAAACCAAATGTGCGAGTCACATATAAGATTTTGATGCTACAGCGTATCTGCAGTGGGAATGACTCTGCTCTCCTCCAAACCTTTGTGATTATAAAATGAAAATATGTACAGAAACAAGTTAAACACACGAGTTATCGTTAACAGTTTCCACACTTTACACAGCTACATGTTCTCTTCATCCACATCCACTGTTCTTAATCCACACTGACAGTAGAACACATGCCTACACATTACGTTTACACTGGCTACAACACCTCAACCACTGACTCAGTGCTTTTATGGCCGCACTATTTTATTAAATGGAAAAGTCCTGGGCAGCATATTACACACTTTTGTCCCAAAATTCAGCCTTTGGCATGTCTGAAAACTTGGAGATCTCAACTAGAATTTAAAGTAAAAATACTGAATGAGCTAAAAAGAAATTCATTCAAATAAACCACAGCAGCAATTGGGGAAAAAAAATATGAGTTTGAGATAAAAATAATAAAAATTGGGCTAAATAACACAGAAAAGGAGAAGATGGAGGCAGGAGATGATGGACAGAAAAGATGGAGGACAGAAAGGGAGTAAATTGTGCTTACAGGTTCTTGACGCTTGTGATTCCTCTGAAGGCTTTCCTCGGAACCGCCTGAATCTGGTTCTCGCTGAGGTCTCTGGAGAGACAGACAGACAGACAGACAGACAGGGAGAGAGAGACAGAGAGAGAGAGAGGACGTTAGTTGAAATATTCCAAGCACTCAAAGATATATGGAGTCAAATGATAAGCAAAACCACAAACATTTGATGTATGCCAAACAAACACACACAAACACACACACACACACCCTCTCACATGCACAAATACCCTCATACACACACACACACACACACACACACACACACACACACACACACACACACACACAACCAATTACAGTACAAAGGCACAGAAGGAGAAAGAGATGGCGAGAGAGGGGGGAAGGATGATATGACATTTATGATCAGTGGAGCAATTTGGTCCAAAGAGTTTCAAAGACAAAAGGAAGTATCAGAAATACTGCTGGCACGAGTCCATCCACTGCCTTGAAGTGTGTGTGTGCATATGTGTGTGTGTGTGTGTGTGTGTGTGATTAATGAAGAGGCAATGGCGGGGAAAGAACGAGGAAAGTGGAGGAGAGACTGAAACTAAAAGGCTAGAAGTGTGTGTGCGTCTGTTTTGCATGTTTTTAATGTTGCTCTGGCAGAACAATGAAGCGATCACATCTACTCGGAGAAACCTAAGAACACACACACACATATTTTAAAACCACGATCAGGCAACATGTCTATTTTTGTCTCCTGCCCACTGATGACTTTTCCTTTTCCTCTATGACACACACACACACCGAACAACGGCCACGGACATTTTATTCTGCTCTTTCTTCCCCCGTAATGAACACCTGGATGAGCCAAACGGTTTCTGACATGACACAACAGCTTGGCCTTAACTCTGTTTGTGTTGTTTGCCGGGGAGGAGGCCTGGCAGGCAGAACCAGGTTCAGAGAGCACAATGTAATTAGAGAGGTATGAAATATAAGACAAGCTAATCACCCTATATACCTGCTCGTCAGGCCTGAACACACACACACACACACACAAATACATGACCACGCATGTTAGACAGTGAACAAACACTGGGATAATCACAACAGAGCAGCTGGACTTTACTTTTTGACCTTCACACACACACACACACATGCACAAATACGCAGCGTGGAAATTGGCTAACGTCTCTATGGAGAGAGGTAATTATGTGTTCAGCCATGTTTTCAGCATTTTCTAGTCAGAGCTGAGAAACGCCGCCTCTCGTCGGTCAGCGTTCACACACAAAGCACATTTTGGAACAAACACACTGACACATGCATCAGCGCCGGCGTACATATTGTATACGCTTACGTCGTCTAATTTACACCCAAGCACACGTACACAGCAGGGAAATTGGTTGTGCATTATTCCAGAGCCAATCAACTTTTATTAGGGCTGTGAATGTTAATTGGCGAGCCGTGCGCAGAAAACTGAGAACTCATTTCCTCAAACTAACAAGGTTTTCATCGTTTTGGACGTTTCCCTTTCAGCCCTGTGTTTTCTGGCTCATTCCTTTTGTTTGACAAGAGATGAGCGCTCCCCCGTTTTCTCTCCCCGGGCCTTGATGGGAAAAGTATGTGTCTGGCATTGTATACTCTTTAGGCAAAGAAAATATGTGCTTTTATGTGTAATTTTGCTCAGCTCTTGCGGTAACGAATGAGCACAAAAAAAGGCAAACATTTGACAGACAGGAATGGTATTATGATATTTTAATGTGCAGCACAGCCGGAAAATATTCCTCATGTTTACACTTCTTGTTTTGAAGGTTTTGACACTTTTTGGGTAGGGATGGGATTTTTCTGAAAGGTTTTCTTTCTCTTTTTGTTCATCTTTGTTGCTCCCACGCTGACGTTAACAGAGCAAATAGGAAACAGATAGTAAGCAAAGCTGTTATCGCTCTTGTTTTCTACCCCTCAGTCCTTCTCTCTATCACTCTCTATTATCTATCATTACCGCCGTCTTTCTACCGATCTAACTTCATCCATAAATCTATCTTGTTTATCTCTATGATTTGCATGTATTTTACACCGCCGTGCCCTCTGTGGACCTCTGACAAACAGAGTGGGGATTGATAACAAAATAGAGCGACGGAGCAGGAGAACAAGAACAAGATGGAGAAAAACATTAAAAAGTCATATTTCAGAGGAGTTCCATAGCTAATAAATCTTTTTATTGTTTTGTTTACCCGCCATGATATTTATTTGTTATTTCTTCTAACAGAAGGAAAGCCATCCAAGTCAAATAAAAGCCATTATGAGACTGTGTGTCTCTCTGTCGGCCTTTATGACTCTAACTGAGTGACTGACATCAGCTCCAGTTTAGGCCTCGGTAATAAAACTCATATGTCACATGGCTTTGAGTTAAGTTTTCATCATATGGGTGGTTACCGGTTGTCCATTTGTGCAACAGGCAATTGGTTTTTAGTTTTATGGAAATGTTTTTTATGTCCAAGCTGCATCTCGCGCTCTTTCTGTTGGGGCTGACATTTGGCGCGGTGTAAACAAAAGATGGACACCTTGTCAATATTTTACTGCAAACTCGAAAAAATACAACTTTTTATGTTAATGAATACGACGGGATTTAATGTGCGAGCAAGAAGATGGATGCTTTCTAACCCTGAAATGTGTTTATAGTTAGATAAAGTATGTATCACTGTGATAAATGTGCTTGTAGTAATTGTTTAAAGCTGTATTAGGCAATATTTTTGTATGTACAAATACAAAGGTTTTATCAGCTTGAAACAGAGAAGAACATCCAATCGCCAGATGTGGTGGGCTTGGTCTATAAATGCTCAAAATTAAATTCTGATGTGGTTACTGGCAAGCCATAGGCAAAGCACAGGACGATGCAAAAAAACGTGGAGGAAAGTTAATGCTTTGGTCCAAAAAGGGTAAATTCAGTAGCCGCTGCTACGTTTTCATCACCTGCAGCTCCATAAAAAGCTCCATGGAAGAAAAAAACTGAGACAAAAGATGAAATAATGAAGCTGCTTCATTAAAAGCATTCATACAATCATTCATTCATATTTACTACAAGTTTAATATCTAAAAGTTGGCTAATTTGATGCTCTAAAAATATAGAAATGTACCCTGTGGCTTAACCAAAACTCTCTCTGGCAGTGTCCACTGCTCATAGTAAGAAGCTGATTGAGAAAACAAGCTGGCACAGATCTCATACGGCCTTAGGTATGAAAAAACAGCTCTTTACTGCATCATAATGTTTTATTAATGTCTGAACATCCACAGCTATGTTGTGTCTCCATGTAAACAGATGTCTGTCTCTCATCTCTTTGTGAGTCATACCTGCCGACCTTTGAGCAGAGCGAAGGCTATCACCAGCAGGAGATTGGCCTGTGATCCTTGAAAAGGACACTCACTGATAGACTAACCACACACACACACACACACACACACACACAGGCAAACAGAGCTCATTTGGATAGCGGGATGGTTTGTACACCAGTGTCTGGCAATCTGCTCCTACATTTCAATTATTGGATTTAGCCTTTTTGGTGCTCCTCTATTGCTGCACTGTTTGAGGGAGAGGGCAATTAATCTCCTAAAAATTCTATTAAAGAGACGGATGGCTGTTTGAATTATACATCGGTTCTATTAGGATGACAAATTCTGTAAATTATAGTGATACTGATTATGAAAACAACTGCATGTCTTTTGAGGGATGGGGGGGGAAGGGGGGGGGGGTGTCTTAAGAACTAGATGTAGACAAGATAAACAACGCAAAAGTTCATAAAAGTTAAAGTAAGCGAAGTTTAATGTCCGTGGGCACAAAGAGAGGATGAAGAAAGGAGGCAGCAGTAGAAGAACAAGCAGTCTTCCATTATCCATCCCATGTTTGTCATGGCTTCATAAGTACTGTATAATTGATTGAATTTTGACCAAATGTCTTCCAGACCTTCCCCTTTCACCGCACAGACCCCCCACCCTCGGTTAGAGTTTCCCCAGCCAAGGCCTCTCCTCTCTGGGCACTGCGACTCTCTGTGGCCCCTAGAAGTCTGGAAGGATTGAAGATGACAGCAAGCGCTTCCTCGGGTTGGGGTAGTGGGCGGAGGTGGTCGTGTTGGTGTATGTGTGTGTATATATATATGTGTGTGTGTGTGTGTGTGTGTGTGTGTGTGTGTGTGTGCTCCCAGCTATCACCTCCTCCATATTAAGTTCCATTATTCATGTGAGAAGAATAATAACACTCGCCAGGTCACCCTTTGCTGCTTCGGATATTACTGTTAACCCTTTAACACACACACACACACACACACACACACACACACACAATGCTAGACACGCCACACTGTGCCTCCTCAGACCTTTTACCACACACAAACACACATTTGCACCCACATACATCTCGGCAACACATATGCAGATATAACAACGCAAACATGAGGACACACATCTATTTTTTTTTTTTTTTCTCTCTTTCAATCATACACACAGACCAAATTAACTTTTCTCCCGGGCTGTGTCACCCTGCACTTTATTGTGTGGCAGTAGACACCAGATATTAGACGGATCCGCCCTCGGGCCCGTCCAGATATGAGCCAGAGCCACTGTGAACCATTAACCTGCGAGCAGGGGGGGGGAGGGGAGTGGAAAGAGGCCTGTTTGATTTCACGTGGCTTCGTGTCAGATGGCATCGCAGGAGGTCTAAACGAGACAGAGATGACAAGGAGGCGCAGCAAAGGTGTGCATCTGTGTCAGGTATAATTTGTGTGTCTCTGCGTGAGAGAAGCAGCAGGCAAGTGAGAGTGGATGGGCGGCAATGTACAGTATGCATCTGAGCGTGTGTGAGTGTCTCTCTGTGTCTTTTATTAAAAGAGTGACTGTAATGGAAGAAAGAAAGAGAGATGACCCTTGGCTGGGCTCCAGGGGAGAGATGAAAAAGAGAGTGGAGAGTAACAGGGGGAAAATTGAGGGAGAGGAAGAAAAGGGCTGGAGAAGGGCGACAGAGGTGGCACATCTTCTCTTTTGAAAACTGAGAGACCTTCAATGTTTAGCTCAAGCCTCTCACTTCTCCCGCTTCCCTTTTTTCCACCCCTCTTACGATCTCTCTCTCTCTCTCTCTGTCTCTTTTCTCTCCCTTGGGGGCTGTAACTGCATTTAATATTGTTCCATAAAGAGAGTAATAAATATCGACTGCTGGCTAGCTCGTATTCCCTTGTTTTTTAAGGCACTCTACTGTAGGGTAAGACCAAAGTCATGCAGCAGGTATCACAGTGCTGCCTGTACTGTAGAAGTGATTAAATATCCGGTGGTATCTGCAACCTTCGGATCTATTGAGGAGTCATTTATACCATTTTGACTCTCCATTAAGTGCTGCCTTTAAGTCACAATAAATATACGGAAAGGTTTTAATGCCTGGCATCGTTTAAAGTCATTCCTGTCGCTGTAAAAGAAGAATAACTCTTTCAATTCATGTCATGACTTTAAAGGGATAGTTTGGATTTCTTTTGGAGTACTACAGTTAGTGTATTGCATTCAGTATATTACAGTCAGCAAGCCCCAACTGTTGAGGATCCCATCACAGATACTAAGCTACTGTTGTGAACAGGGTCAGCAGAAAAACGTGTTTATTTATTTCTACAAAAAAGGGCTTACCTAGAAAAATCAATATCAGTTTAAGTGTACACTATATTTAGTATATTTCACAGCTTAACGTTGCCGTCAGACGTTTCCCCTTTCCAACGGGAACTGAAGCTGTGCTCTCCCTCTTCTCTTCTTCTCGCTCAGTTCAAAGCCACCAGACTCCACTCACAAAAACAGTAATTTTACCTGGCAGAATAAAGGAGTTCACCGTGCCACCGCTGCCTTGATCGATAAACACATTAGTCTGGATTCCAAATGAACTCCATTTAAAGCAGCAAAGTCACAACATAACATAAGCAGACTAACCAATCAAGCCAGCGGCAGACTAGCAACTCCTGTTCTTCTGCGAGGTAAAATTAACATTTTTGTCAATAGAGTCTGGTGGTTTTGAGGTGAGTGAAGAGAAAGAGAATGGTTGACAGTTTTTGGGCCTTATTTTATGTGGCTAAACATCACTACATCTTTCTGCTGACCCTGCCTGCTTCTCCAAGCTGGAGGCGTGTAATTTACTGTGAGTAACACGCTAACCATGGAGAAGTTTATCACACAACCCCACTTATAAAAAATATATTATTGGTTTAATTGGTGAAGATTCCTATTAAAAACTTTTCCTCACTTTCTGTCATGTCGCAGGAATAAATGGGCACAACCCTCCACTGATGCGTGAATGGATTTTCCTACACAGCGAACGAATGTGGATACGCATGTTATCGCATTACAACAGCAAACAGGGAGGTCCGCTGTTGCAATGTGGCATCGGAGTAGAAATAACTCAAATTAAGCCTTTGTATATGATACCCTAACCATTATTTTATTGGGCAAGTTGAGAAGGAACTCATAGCAACTTTTCTCTAACCTTCATTTATCCTGGGAAAACTTAGAGACTATAAATGCTGCATGTTGGCAGAGCGATAGACATATAGCTCTGTGCATTCAAAATTTGAACTTTCCCATTACAACCACGGTCTTCAAGTCTTGGCAACAGAGCCACTCTACTTGAGTGATTCTAACTCGTGCCAGCAAACTGGGGGGATATATTATCCGACATGCTGGCAGCACACTGCAGACAGTAGGACTGCAGTGTGGGACCGTATAGTGAGGACTTTTTGATATATTAAAGGTTTATAGCTTTAAGTAAGTAGTAATTTTTCATTGCAAAAACTTTGTGATTGGTTTGGGCTCAAAACTGACCGTCTGTGGACTACAGTGCACTAGATATTCATTTCTTTGCTTTAGTTTTTTTTTTTGCAATTTCTTCTATTTTATCTGCGCAATAGTTTTGATTTTAATCAGTCATTTCTTCCTAAGAGCTCTTTACACAACAGAATAAAAGCTATTTTTAGGCAACTGGAAAATATTCTATTAGACACATATTGGCTTTTGGAGGTTGTCCTCTGTACTCTGGTGTACTACAGCGTAGTGGAGGTCACCCAGGATGCGCTTCCCTCCATGCTGCTCCCCCTTTTTGCCTTTCTCTGCCTCCAGTATTTGTAATTCTTCATCAGTCTTTTGACTCGGTGCCCTTGCTTCGTCTTGTAACCCCCCCCATCCCTCCTCCTCTACTATTCAACCCTCACACCCCCCTTCGCTCCACTCCCCGTGATTTAATTAAGTGGGTGCTTTATGAATAAAAATACTGCCCCCCTCTATTGATCATGGTGGACGGGAGGGTGACAGCCCGGGCTGGCTGGGACGGGACGGGACAGCCACTCTCCTAAATCGCTCCATTACACTGATCTAAGTGTGTGTCCGTGTGTGTGGTCTTCTGAGTGTGTGTGTGTGGTCAGGTGTGTGTGTGTGTGTGTTTTTTTGTGTGTGTGTTTGCGAGTGAAACAGCCATCAGGGCCAACAGAGAGCTGTAGCATCTAAATCAAACTGAGCGTTCTCAAAAGCTCTCATGGGTCCTTGCAAATCCTCCGTTTGAGACACACACTCGAACACCTACGTAGACACGCGCACGTACACACATTCCTCAAACGCCTCCTTTGATACATACACTGCATCAGCATTATAAATGGACATTGTCTGCACTTTTCGTTTCTCTCCCTCCCCCTCCCCCTCGCTCCCTCCCTCCCTCCCCTGCTCTTTCCCCTCCTCTACCCATCGCTCTCTGTAAGGCTGTAAGTATCAATTATGTTTTGTCGATACTGTAATTAAATTGGACAGCTTAATGCAATTCTCTGTGATCCATAGGCCTTTATGGATATAAAAGCTTTTCTGGCCCCACGCCCGAAAGACGTCCAACAAATTTAGATGAGTTACCATCGGGCAAAAAAAAATTGTTGGAGAGGTTAAGGCAGTGGGGCACACACATGGTCATTTGTAATTGGCTAATTCACTTTATTGTCCCCAACGCCATTTTGTTTTAATACATTTCCTTATTTGAATTGTCATCCGCAGGACTAAGCGATATTACTACTCCGCCTCGCTTTCCGTTTTTTTTTTTTTTTTTTTCGTTCTTGTTAGTTCTTCCTTTTCTTCTAGTGCTTCAGTTAAACGATACAGCAGGCTCTTAGGGACATTTATGGAGCTAATAAAACTTCAGCAGCAAAGCATCAAGAGACGACATTAGAATGGACACAGAGAGGAGAGATAGATGGAGGGGGGGGGTGGACAAACAGGCAAGGCGAGAAAAGATGGAAAGAGACAGATGAAGGGATGCGTAGATAGACTGGCAGATCAAATATATTCCTCTGCAGACGAAGCATCTCACACGTACGTCTAAAAGAGAGAGTTGTGTTCACCAAACCACAATTTCATCACGATCAACTCCACCAAATCCTGTGAAACTAAACACTTAGCTTTACCAGTAATGAGATAAATATCATCTATAGTAACATTCAGTAGAAAATTAATTCAGTTCGATTGGATTCATTTGAAGAAAAAACAAAAAAGGATGTGTTTGTAAATGAGAGCAAAAAATAAAAATAGCATTCTGTTATATTCTTCAGCGGCACGGTGAGAGATGATATCACCAGTTTCTTGGCTTATCCATTGTATTCCGGGAGCCGAATAATCTGAGGAATTTCCTCAACTCACAAAGGACTTTTGTAATCCTTTAATTAGAATTAAAACATGACAACCACAAAAATGGGCTTCGGCAGAGGTATCTTATCTCCTCTGTAACATCAAGAGGAAGCGATGTCAGCTACATACCAACCAGCCAGCCGGGTGATTTCTTCATCTTCTCTAAGCTTGACAAGAATAATAAATCACATCGGTAGCAGGAAAAGGTTTTGTCCCCGTCAACAACAGGTAGCTGCACTTCACTGATACCAACGGTCACTAGGTGAAGCTCTTATTTATGGTGACTTTGATCCTTTGGTAAAATATGTATCTGCTGCTTCTTGACCAGCAAAAAGCTTTTAATCAGCCAAAATGATTCTTTTTTTTTTTTTTTTATCAGGGATTAAACTGATCAGCTGCAGTAAATAATCATGATCAATTAGCTCAAGGTCAGTTTTCATTGCAGCAGATTATTCTTTTTTTTTAAAAAAAAAAGAGCCTCATAAACACACAGGAGTTATACTGACACTTGATTGAGCTTACGCATGCATAATTTACACACAAGTGGAATAATTGTATTGCATCGCAATGCAATACATCTACATCAGAAAGATAAACTGCTAATGGTTTGTCCCATGTGACACCAATGATCCTCAGTGAGAAATGGATTTGAAGCATTACGGCTGACGGAGGATTTAGGCTGAAGATTCTCATTTTGAGAATGGCCAAAGCTCCTTGACTAAATGGATTTGTTCTTTGGGAATTTGTTCAGCCAACTTAAGGCTATTTGAGAGCTCCTTAGTCCACAGACAGCTGTCTAAACCTCCGATTTGATGTGCCAATCCTCGTTTATCTGCAAGTCATATCGAGTATTAGAATAAAAAAACAATAGAAGGAGATTTTGAATCACAGAAGCGAAGAAACAAGGAGGAGAATAATTTTATCGTGAATAAAAGCTAAAGGATGAAACCCTCCGTTGCACGTGGTCAATGGATAGGCAGGCCTTTCAAGTAAATGGTAAAACGCACTAATAAATGGTTGATGCAGGAAGAGGAGGTGGGCGATGGATGAACCCAACAACCCTGCTGGACTCTGGAGGGAGAGATGGACGTGTTTTGAAGAAGATGAGTTGCTAGAGAGACTAAAAAGGGGGAGAAGGAGGCATGAGGGGTGGGAGAGGAGGAAAGACAAGGGTCGACAGGAGGCGAGGCGAAGTAATGAGGAGGGGGGGGTCTGAAGCTGGCAGGTGATGGAAGGAAAATGGGTGACGGGGGGGAAAGAAGGAGAGGGGATGAAGGCACCGCAGGAAAAGGGTGGGAGGAAACACTGAGAAGGTGGGATGGGAGGACAGCGAGGCAACGGTTGGGTTTGAGTAAAGGAACAGAAGGATGAAATGGGAAGTAATGGAGGTATGGAGGGAAGGAGGAGGAGGAGGAGGAGGAGGAGGAGGAGGTGCCACTAAAGAAGCTGACTGTGGCGTTTTGCCTTTATAAGCATCTGGGGAGCACCTCAGCACCCATAAATAATACACCGCAAATTAGCAGATTGGACAGAAGGGGACTGCTAGAAGTGTGTGTGTGTGTGTGTGTGTGTGTGGTGTGTGTGTGTGCTGCAGAGAAGGAGTGTTTCTATGTGATTTGGGTGTGTGTCCATATTAAACACTGCATGTTCAGTACAGCCTCATACAATGTGTGCATCTGTGTGTGTGTGTGTGTGTGTGTGTGTGTGTGTGTGTACGTAAGGCATCTCTCTGAGTTCTGATCTGTCTCTCAGCAGGTCAGCGTTGTCAAGGTTACTGCAGGCCATTTTGCCGGTGGGCCAATTAACTTTTAGCACAGAAACAGAACAGAACAGCACAGGTGTTTTAACTGTGTAGGGGCTAGAGAGAGAGAGAGAGAGAGAGTGTGTGTGTGTGGCATTTTCCTTCTTCTTTTTATTGTTTATCATCTAAGTGTATAGTATAAAAAGAAAACTGACAAGCAGAGGGAGGATGTGTGCGAGATAAAACGAGACGGCGTTAGTGTCTTGTGAAAGAGAGGAAGCGAGAGAAGAGAAACACAGGGAGCCTTTGTGGCTTCGTGTTTGGCAAAGAGCCGCGTGGCCTTTCATGATGCTAAGAGAAGAACACAATTGAGGGTGAGATGCCGGCAAATTTGAGCCTGAGCACAGCAAGACTTGAGGAGACGCTGGTGACGTAATGTGCTCCCTTGTAAAGGTTGACACGGTCCCTTGTGAGCAGAGAAAGTTTCCTGACTAACACAGGAAGGTCTGAGAGCTGGTTTGAAAATTGCCTGGAAAAAAAAAAAAAAAAAATCTTCTTTTCGAGGTACAAGAAGCTCTGCAATTAGCACCATTACTGTGCTCTAGCATTAAAGGTGTCATGACAAAGGAATTTAACCCTAATTTGGGGTTTTTTACTTGGTTTTCACTCTCTTAGTTGGGTATGACTACCCACGGATATCATGATTTGGCATTTTGGTAAAACTATATTATGTTTGTTTTTATCCCTTATGTTCAAAACAGACAGCAAATATCTCTTGGGAGGTAAATTTGGACCATTAATGTTCCTGTTTTTACTGCAAACATGGCACACAGCAATCACCTGGGTTACATCTGATGCAGCAAATGTCTAAATTTGATCTTTGTGAGGTAAATATGAAGTTAAAATGCTTTTTAAGCAGATGCATTGCTGTTTATCCTTAAAGAGACATTCGAGTGTTCTGGTTTAACTATTTTACGGCTCTCTGAGGAGCCATGATGCAGTTTTTGTTGCACAATACATTAGTTAACTAGGAAGGAAGTAAATCCCTACAAAGGCGGGTTATATTAGTTCAAATGCCAACTGGCAGCATAGTTAAGCTACAAAAAAAAAACGTCTGGCAACCAGCAAAACAAAAAAAGTGAGCCCACGGGGCTTCAAAGAGGCTGAATCATGTGAGCCCAACGTGCAGGTGCAACTCAAGCAGGGAGATTTATGAAACATGTTGAAGGAAACAATTGGTGAAATGAATGACATCATAGACTTACAATTAGTAGCACTAAAATGTCAATTAGTTGAGTCAGTGAAAGGATTCTGTATAAAACCTGCAGTCATGTCATCCCATCTGGTATATTTCAAGTTAAAACTCCTCTCTTTGTGAATAACTTTGAGCCAAACTCTCTAAAAAGCATTTTAAATGAGACTTTTCTCAACTTCCTGCTCTGGTGTTTCGTAATGCAGCGGCGGAGCAAATACACAATAAGAAGTGGAGGCTTTCACAGTGGTTGTATCTGTCTGAGTGTACTTGGTGAAATAAAGTGATTGTGATGGCTAACAGAGCAGACTGTCATCCTCCCTTCCCATGCAGCGGTAGGCTAATTCCTCTGACAGACTGTCTTCTACAATGGCTACTGGCTGCTGTCTTCTTAGCCTGAGGGCCTGTCTGGTTGAGCGAGAGAGAGAGAGAGAGTGTGTGTGTGTGTGTGTGTGTGCAGAAAGGGGAGAGAGAGAGAGAGAGAGAGAGACAGAAAGAGGGAAGTTAGGGTGATGGAGAAAGAGAAAAGAATAAAAGAGACAACAAGGGAGGAAGAAAGCACTTTTGTGTGTATACGTGAGAGTGTGTGTGTGGTTGCTATGCTGTCTCTAGGCCCTAATCTCTTTAGTAAGCCCCATGATCCAGTTAGAAGCAGCGAGTGGCTAATGTCAGGGCTAACTGGAAGAGAGGGAGTGTGTATGTGTGCGTGTGTGTGTTTGTAAATGTTTGTGTGTGTGTGTGCATCTCATCTGTATCCATATTCTTGTTGATGCTGTCGGGTTTTACCTGCACGAGCACTTGAGTGTTTGTGTACTGGCTGAATAAATGTTATCATGGCTGCAACCACATCTGCTTTCATGTATGTATGTTCATGGTTGTCTGTTCTGTGTGTGTGTGTGTGTGTGTGTGTGTGTGTGTGTGTGTGTGTGTGTGTGTGTGTTGCAGGGTGTGTCTGAAAAGCAGCAGTGCCCATTAAGGCTGAGAGATTAGATTGAGTGGATCCAGATTCTGCGCTATTGTTCCTCTCCGGCAGGCTTTCGCTGTGGTGCAGGACAGGTGCAGGAAATGGATTTGTAGTTAATTTCCCTGGTCAAATCAGGGTTAAAAAGAGAACAAAAAAAAAAAAAAGTAGAAAATTGGGTTTAACATCTGGTCGCTATTGTGAAATTGTGACATAAAACAGTGATTCTGGGTGATTGGCAGAGTTAAGGACGCAGTGAAGACGGTTTACAAGTAGAAAAAGGTAGAAAATGCAAAGAAAAGTAAGGATAAATGATTCTGCTGCTTAAAGAACGTCTATACTCTTGACTTTTATCACTTCTGCCTCCTGAAAAAACACAATATGATGAAAAAAAAATCTAAATACGACCGGTTTTGTTCATATAACTGTACCTATTGTCAAAGCACAGTATCATTAATTCAATCTAATGCCAACTTGAACATGAAAGACAGCATTTATTTTAATTTAACTGTTTAACTGTTTTCCAAACACAGTTTATTTCACTCTGGGCCAGTAAGCCCTCGATGCTAATAGGCTGTGTGTTATCTGGTACTTGATGGTATTTAATATATGGTACATTCAGCACCGCATGTAGATGAATGTTGTAAATGTGCTTGAAGCTGTCGTGGCGTGATTAAAATGGACGTGGTGATCAGCAGTTTTGTCACATAGGGTAAAAGTACAGCTAACTCACCCGCTGCCATAATAAACGATAAGACGCTGACACAACGGGAATGATGAACACTCTGAACTAATGGCTGCTCGCTCGCTCACACGCATGCATAAATATAACCGGCTCTTTTTGTTTTTTTCTTCCCTCCATATCCGCCTGTCTGTCTTTCCACCTCTTTCCCATCTGTCTCTCTCCCTCCAATATGTTACTGTACATGGCAGAGAAAGGAAAAACGACCTGTCCCTCAAAAAACTCTATTACACCGTTCCCTCATTCCAGGAAATCCTGTGCTCCCAAACCGCTTGTATTACAGCGTGCAGGCGAATGTAGTCCGCCTCAAAAGTTGTGATTTGAAAATCATTCATGCCGAGGGCGAATATATGGAGAGGAATAAAGGATGGATGCAGACAGACAGAAATTGAACCAAATTCTCCCCTCCCACCCAATCATGCCGCATCACAAATCACCAGCTCTGCCGCTAATTCAGGGGTGTTGCGGTGCGCAGGCCTTGGCATATGGCATATGGTGTGTGTGAGAGTGTGTGTGGAGAAGTGTGTGTTTGCATATTATAGTTGGGGGTATGAGAGAGAGGGAGAGAGACAGAGAAAGAGAGGGAGAGAGAAGCAAAAGATGATTTAGGAGTAATGAGAGCCAGTAAAATTATGGTGCCCAGCAGCATTATGGGACTAAATCTAATCTGCTAATGGAGAGGGGGGGGGCGTGGGCCGGGGCGGGAGGGCGATGGAGGGAGTGGGAAAGGGGAGGAGCGGCAGGGAAAGTAGATGAGGAAGGGAAAGGACAGTAAAGGCGGGAATGAAGGTAGAGGACAGAGGAATGGATGGAGGGCAGAGAGGACAGAGAAGAAGAAAGGAGGACAACAGCAGGAGGAGCTGCAAAAGAAGAAGACGGGGGAGGTCCGAACCAGAGCGGAGGGCAGAAAACAGGGAGATGTTTGTAGGTAAAGAAATAAATAAGAGTATTAGAGGAAAATAGAGGTGAAAGAAAAGAACAAGAGAAGCATGACGATGACAACAATACAACAATAAAAGAGAAAAAGCACAAATGTGGAGAGAGGAAAATAAAGGTCAAGGACATAGTGACAGTTTAGAGTGTAACAGTGTGTGTGTGTGTGTGTGTGTGTGTGTCCTGGGCCCTGGAGAGCATAATCAGCACGTATTGTTATCACATGGGGAACAAAAATGCTCTCTCTCTCTCTAACACACACTCCACATGCAGATGGGCAGAGTTTTGCACACACTCCATACATGACGTACGTGGAGCTACAGCAACAGACGCAACCATCTTCATTGTTGCACTCTCTGCCACACACACACACACACACACACACACACACACGGACGTGCTCTCACACACCCACACACTCTGCAGAAGGCAGCCATTGAGAGGTAATTGCCCCAGACTGTTAATGTTTTCCAGGATAAAACTACACCAGTCTTTACAAGGCCGGGCTAATTTCACAACTTTATGTCTTCACCTCAACAAAATGGCTGACAACCACATTACCGCCACTCCGCAGAGATACAACAGAACAGTAACCACAGGTAGATTTCATTTTGTGTATTTAATTATGTGTTTTATTAATTTCCTGTTTGATATCGGGTGCTGCTGCCGGCATGTGCAGGATTTGAAGGATTTTTTTTTCTCAACAGGGGCCACCCATGCTGAGGATGAGCAGTGTGAGCATCCTGCCATGTGCTTTCATAAAGGAATTCTCCGCATTACAACTGCAATGATTAGTATTATTAAGTAAATATAATAAAGGATTTACTTAAAATCATTCGACTACTGTTTTAATAAGAGATTGTTTAAGTGAAAATGCCAAATATGTGATGGTCTGGGACGCTGTGATGAGTGTTTTTCACCGTTTTCTGATGTTTTTATCCACCAAGCGCTCAACCTGTGATGAAAATAGTGGTTAGTTGGACACAGCATCTTGTTTTACAGCCTTGCGATGCACCAATGGCTCTTGATGGGCTGCAGAAAGATAATATGATGAGCTATCAGCAAAAAAATGGCGGCTGTCATCAACTACCTTTAAAATATTAAATCGTATGCAATCAGTTGCTTTGTTTAGAGCCTCCTCATCTAGATGATGTGATGCTGAAGCTCTGCAGTGGAAACAAAGCAAACTCACCTCCTTCTGGCTGGGTGGCCCGAAGGAGCGATTGTCAGACTGTCAGATTTTATCGCATTGTACTGTATCATATTATATTGTTTTAAATCATTTTTATGACTCATGTGTCTGTGATCATTTCAGTTTATAAATACAATCTGCAGTTGGAAATTGAACCTTGGGCCACAGTGGTAAACTCCTACACGGGTTTGAAATCCAGACACCCTGCACCAAAACCTCAACAATCTGCTATGAGCAACACAAACAGAGCAGAGCCACATGGCAACTCCATTATCTTGATAGTAAACAGGACCCCGGCTCTGCAAATTACAGTATCTAAGCTACAGCATCAACACACAACAACCAGCTCAGAGGTCCCGAACATACAACACACGGTGTCTTGTACTGGTGCATTACTGTAAGACTTCCACTGACATATTTAGCTTTAACTTTTACTTAAACACATCAAATGCAACTCAGACTCTTAAATCACCACTCTCACAGTCGATAGCTGCAAAAAAAGCCTTCAATACCTCCCCCCCCCAAAAAAACTTTTCCACCCACGTCCTGAAGAGTGCAAAAAATACGTCCCAACTCCCTATAAATCAAAGTCAGATAGCCAGCCATTATGTTGGCACTGATGCTGAACAGCAGCGAGGTACAATGTCAAGCTATAACATCGTGTGTTTGGCCGTTTGATTCGCAGGTCGGTAAAAGAAAACACAGATGCAACGTTACACTGCAGCTTAGACAATTACACCACATTACAGTGAGGCTCTGCAGCGGCTCGCGTGTTTATGAGGTAACGTACAGTTTCAATACATGTGATCGT
The DNA here is from genome assembly GCF_042242105.1 of Pempheris klunzingeri. Taxonomy (NCBI): domain Eukaryota; kingdom Metazoa; phylum Chordata; class Actinopteri; order Acropomatiformes; family Pempheridae; genus Pempheris; species Pempheris klunzingeri. Next base: position 24,820,424 of record NC_092020.1, on the reverse strand, counting down.
AACCGCGTTGCCTTACTCATTCAGGTCACAGGCATGCTGCTGCAATCAAATAGCCATTACAGTGTTGAGTGTTACAGCTGAGGGAAAGCAGACGAGGAGAGAGATTGGGTCAAAAGCACGGTTACTCAATGAATTACAGCAACAGCTAAAAAAAAAAAAAACACACTTTCTGTAGAGGAAACATGTAAAATCTGCTGCTGAACAATATCAACTGAGAATGAAATAGAATAGAATAAGATAGAATAGAATAAGTAGGGCAGACAGCCGCTCAATGGACCTCAAACCCCACCCGGCAGGTGAGCCGCCTGCAGCAGACCACCTTGCCTGAGAAGAGACCACAAAGGGTTTTCAGACAGTAGATGGCGCTGTAATGCTTCTCTGTGCTTCCCCCCTCAGCACAATCAATGCAGGCAGATCACTATCACACACTCTGCCTGCTCATCAGCATCAATACCTGCAGATCACTGGCTCTCAGGGACCGGATCACCCCGTGTTTGAGGAAATTAGTGGATACATCTCTCTTGTAATCATCCAAAAGTGAACCATCTTTCAAATGCACCCACACAATCTATTATTTAGAGATTATTTGAGCATTGACGGCGGGAATGAAGATCCTTCTGGGTGCAAAAATTAGGAATCGGGGCATGACAGAGCGAGTAAGAGAGAGTAAATGTATGCGGCGTCTTTGCTTTTAAACCTATTGTCATTTATATGAGATGTTTCATTAGCTTGGGCACCCTGGAAAAAAAAAAAAAAAACAGGAAAATGTAGCGCTGGGTAATTTCCCTGTGCCCCACTAAATACCCTGCCAGTTTGTCATTGTCAGACATGAATCAAAGTGACACTTTGTTCATTAGGCAGACGGATGAAAGGCGAGGTTGGCGACGAGAGGGGGAGTAAAGAAGGAGAAGGGACGTTTTCCACACCTGTTGTGTGTCCTCTCAGTCCATCCTCCGCTCCTCACGTCTGTCAGTCTGTCTTTCTCCTCTCCACCAGGAGGAAAGACAGACACTGGAGGGATCTGTGAATCATTATCCTCTGCTCACCCTGTGACACTGAGAAGCTAATAGGTTCTCAGCAGGGAATATGTGTGTGTGTGTGTGTGTGTGTGTGTGTGTGTGTGTGTAGGTAGTGTACACACACTCTTGGCACATATCTTATAATGTCACATTTATATTTCTACTGCCTGCGTTCGCCGTGTCTGTTTACGTGCACCTACTTCAAACATGGTGAGTGTGTGTGTGCTTTTTATTGTCTGTACAGCTATATGTGTGTGTTTTGTGCACACTTGTGTGTGTGTGTGTGTGTTTGCTCAGATACTCGATGTTGCTTCTGTGTGTGTGTAAGTGTGTGTGTGTGTGTGTGTGTGTGTTTCTCATTTCCTCCATGTAGAGATTAGGGCCGAAGAAGAGCAGCATTATCAGACAGCTGGAAATTAGATCCCAGTAGGGGACTCGACTCCTCTGCTTTCCTTTTCATCCCTTCTTCCACACCTCCCTCGGCCCCTCTTTCTGATCCCCCTCCTCCCCTGCTACTCCTCTTTCACCTCCTTTTCTTATCCTCTCTCATATCAGTGCTTTTACCTCTCTATCCCTCCTTCCTTTACTCACTGTTCAGCTCTCCCTACACCAGCTTTACCTCTGTCTACCTGCTGCTCTCCTCCCATAGATTCCTCCATTTGCTCCTCCTCTCCTTCCCTCTATTAAAAAAAAAAAAAAAAAACAGTCCCCTACTTCATTTTCCTTTCCATGTTACTCATTGTAACTCCCTCCATCAATCTAGTCTTCCCATCTGGTGGCGCAGAGGAGATCCTCAATATCCTGCCAACGATCTCCCCAGTAACAGACACCCAACATGCAGCATATAGATAAGACATTAAAGTCCGCCACATCGTCTGTTGTGAAATATGAAACAGGACCGTGCACTTAAAACTCACGTCCATTAAACTCTCAATCAGTGTGGCCTCTAAGGTTTTCTCTTGAGGTCTCGTTAAATGGAACTCTTTTGGTTTGCTGTTTTGTTCATGGCATCCATCACCGTTAACACCGACTAACCAGTTTTACTATGTGTTCCAGAAGAGCAGTCGGTGATGCTGAAAACACAAGATGCATTACACTGTCTACAGCATGCAGTCATCTGGGGACAGACTGTTTTCTGCCAGCTGGCCATCTTGTTATGCTACGATATTTATATGACAGCGTCTTGTATTATTACTTGAATGCATCTGAGCAGCATTTGACCTTCCAGAAATCAAAAGTAGAAACTACAATACGCTAAATACAACAAAGTAAATGAGAAACAGACAAGCAAACATCACAGTTGAACAATGATCTCAGCAGGAAAGACCCTCATAGAAGTGCACGGGCTGCATGTGTGGAAGTGCCATTCTTCTCGTCTCATCTCATCCCCTTCGTCTCCGCTCGTTCGGCAAAGCGATGTCGCCATGACAACAACAAAACAAACACGGCACGAGCCGCAGTTCTGCAGATAAACACTTCATCGTCGAGATCTGTCATCTTGTCACGGAAAAGTTATGAAACAATAAATCTATCTATCGAGAGACAATCTGCTGGACCTCGTGTTCAGTTGCAGTGGAGGCATCACATCATTGTGGCTGTGGCACGTTGTTTGTATGTGTGTGTATATACAAGTGTGTGTGTGTGTGTGTGTGTGTGTGTGTGCAGGGGTGGATCGTAGGGGAATCAAAGTTACAGCACGACGTAAATGAATGACACAAGAAATTTAACATATTTATAGTTATTCAGTTGAATTAAATTCAACATGTAAGAGTTAATAAGATCATTACAGAAGGAGCTCATAGTATCCACAGAAAAGAGTGAACTACATTTAGACAGACCGTTGAATTGCTCTATACATATTTAAAAAGTAATTAGAAACCTCTCCAGCAGTGTGGGGGGGGGTTAGTGTATAGCCTATTGGGTATTTCCAGGAAGTGGTAGCCAAACTAAGTTTATTATCTCTCTTCCTCAATCAAATCAGTGAGAGTGAAACATGTAGAACAGGACACCGTTTCCTGAGAACATGCACACACACACACACACACACAAGTGCACACACACACACACACACACACACTGCTATCTTGACTCAGACATCTACTGAGCGCGACTGTTGTGTCAAAGAGAGGAAATCCCTTTGCAACCCACACCTCCTTGCAACCTATTACACCCTATTTTGTGTGTGTGTTCATACGTGTGTGTCAGGGAGTATTTCCATGTCTGAGCTTTTGTGTGTGTGTTCATGTGTGTTCATGTGTGTGTGTTTGGTGATTTGCTGATGCTATCTGTCCCTCTCACTGACAGAAAGGAAGGAAATGAACAGTCAGTCACACTGACAGCACCACAGTCACCAGCGGACACAGCGAGCACCCCGTTCAGACCAACTCGTATTTTAAGCACCAAGGCAGCAATTACATAAAAAAAACAACCTAAATACTTCCCAGTGCTGCAGGTAAATATTCCTCCTGCACCACTGGGACAAAAAATGGGACATAAAAAAAAAAAAAAGTGAACATCTGTTGTGCTCCTCAATGAAAAACAAATTAAAAATCTGAGGTTTCCTTCACTGTGTTACAGCGTATCACTTCCTGTCAGCACTCTATCATTCATGTCTCCTCTCCTCTCCTCTCCTCTCCTCTCCTCTCCTCTCCTCTCCTCTCCTCTCCTCTCCTCTCCTCTCCTCTCCTCTCCTCTCCTCTCCTCTCCTGTCCTCTCCTGTCCTCTCCTGTCCTCTCCTCTCCTCTCCTCTCCTCTGAACTTAACGTGGGTGTTTGTGTGCTATTTTGTTTTTCCCTTTGTGAGCGCATGCATCTAGTCTATTTATTTCTTCTGCCTATGAGTGTAAATGTTAGGCGCTCTCCTCCTAGACTGAAGGTATAAAGCCACTGAGATTACATGTGGCGCCGCCGGCCATGTAGACACTAATCAAATATACGATCCTTGTGTCAAGTCTCAATGGGCTGGTAGAGAAAAAGAAAGATGGAGGGCAGCAGGAGAGAGCGATGCGGAGAAATGGGCAGCCCAGCCTTGTTTGACCTGTTAGAGGAAATGTGGGAGGACGGAGAGATGGAGGGAGAGATGGAGGGGGAGGTAAGATTATAAAAAACACACATACACACACACACACGCAAAAGACATTCATGAATCACTCCATCTAAATGTTAATTGGTGCTAAATGGCACGTTTGAATAGGTTAAGTGGACCCTTTGAATTAGTGTACCTTACGTAGGTGGTTCAATAAAAGCCCATTTCTAAACCCATAACTCCCCAAATATCATCCGTGTCGTACAGCAGAGCACTTGATTGCTAACCCTGAGACAGACTGCGCAGTTTTCGAGGACAAGTGAAGCATTGGATCATTTAATTCAATGAGAAACTGCACTCCGCCTCCGAAACGGGTCTGGTTCACCAAATACGGCATTGAACTCGTGCACACGCGGCGCAGACGGCGGCCCACCTCGACGCTAAGCACCACCAGGGGAGAAGTTGGGGGAGCTTAAGCGGCCCAGTTGGAAGCACTTGACCAGTGGAAAATTAATTTCCTTGCATTGCAGATATACGATTTCTTTTTTAGCAGTACGACCCACCAAGAGTCCTCGGGGGCCGATTAAACACTCAGTGTCACTTACAGGGAGGTGGAGAGGGTTAAGTGGCCCAGCTGAGCAGCACACAGACAGAGGTAGAGCGCTACGATGACAAACTACTGCACGCAGCTTGTACGAGTCCCACTGTGCTCTGTGACATGGTGGCGAGGGTGTGTGCCTGCCCCCCCATACAGTAACATCAATAGCTACAAACACACACACACACACACACACACACACACACACACACAGAGTGAAAAATGCTCCTCTCAGAGTGAGTGAGGAGGCCCAGGCCGCCAGCCTCCATCTGAGGTGACCCCAGTGATCATGACATCATGATGTAGGCTTGATTTATATGCATGCTGCGCTGAGGAGCATATTCAAACAAACATGCCCCGGGCGGAGCAGAATGGGGGGTGGGGGGGAGGGAGGAGGACAGAGGAGAGGATGTGACAGTAAGAAGGCAAGGAGGTGGAGACCAAGACAAGGAGAGGGGAGGTAAAGAAAGAAAGAGGGGGGGGGTCAAAGGAGAAGGGGAGGTGAGGAGCGTGGAAAAACACATATGGTGGAGGAAACAGATGAAGAGAGGAAAAGAAACAAGGAAAGAGAATAATGAGAGGAGAGAAGATGAAAGGCGACAGGAGAGGAGGGTAATAGTGTATGTTCATAGAAAATGAATGAATGACCTCCACCCTGCTAGTGTCCTACAGCTGGCACACACACACACACACACACACACACACACACACACACACACACACACACACACACACACACACACACACACACACACACACACACACACAGTATGATTAACTGTAAGGATATATGATCCATTTACATCATAACCATGTGCATTGTACTGAATTATCAACTGAGGTCACCCCTCAGAGAGAGAGAGAGAGAGAGAGAGAGAGAGAGAGAGAGAGAGAGAGAGAGTAGTTATACTAAGGATGAAATTATTCAAGGTTGGTCGTTGATCTCTTTGCTAATTGGATTTCACAATGAAACATTAATATGGACACTATGTACACTGTCGCCCATGAAGTTGGACTAAAATGTTTTTTACCTCTTCTCATAAAATGATTGTGACAATGTGATTTATTCTTGATAAATAAAGTGTTTATCTTCTCAACTTTATTGATCAAACTCTTCCAAACATATCACAGTGAAACTTAAACCACAATTAACCTTTGCAAACTGTGTATTCAGGCTTTAACTAAATTGGGGGTATTGAACAATTATTCCAACAGTGTACATTGTTTCTATTTTTAAACTTCCTCTATCTAAACTGTACATATTGTTTTATATCTCGTTTTTTTCCCTGTCGCAGACTAATCTTATCTTATCTTATCTTATCATCAGCGTACTAGTTAGAAAAATAAATAAACTTTATTTCCTTTTGCTTTAACCTTCCATACTTGTCCCGCTCAGCGCTGCTGTGGGCTCGGGCCTGTCCCAGCACACCCTGTGCTGGAGGTGGAGCACGCAGGCCGCCAGTAACACACATGTAGACAACATGTTTGTTGTTTTAAACATCACATCCTGGTTTGTCGCAGCGATCAAAATGCACGAATGCCGCCAGCCGTGTCTGACGGATCGCCCGTCCAAGCCGGAGGGAGTCAGAGTCATTACTTTGGTGACTTCATTTGAGCCAGAGACAGCAGTAATGTTTCCTTAAAAACATTAGCCCACATAAATTTGGTCCAGGCAAACCACTTCTCCACTCCTCATTTAACCCCTTTAACTTCTAAGAGTTGGCCCGAAATGAGCCTTTGGCTGTTGGGATGCAACATTGACTTCAATTTGAAGTCTCTAAATTTGGTCGACTTTCTCTATTAGAGAACTTTTTATTGTCTTTATAATAATTACTTTCCTGCTTTGGTTGGTGAAAGATTTCCTTCCACATCGCCAGTCAACTACTGCAATAACTTAAATTTAGAGGAAACTGGAAAAATACTTATTGTGGACTGTAGAAATCCTGATATATTCAGTTTTGTAAACGTTCATTATGCTTAAGTCATATTTTTACAAGTTTGGCAGGCGTCACGTAACGAGCCAATAACATGGCAATCAAAGCATAAATGCAGCTGGAGTGTTCCTGTAAATTCACAAACTCTCCTGCACTAACATAATTTGAAGTTTGAACAGTTGTTATGTGTGTATGTGTGTGTGTGTGTGTGTGTGTGTGTGTGTGTGTGTGCATGCAGATATGCAGCTACTCATGCTGAGCCATGTGGGCTTCAGGACACACACACACACACACACACACACATGCAGACACACACACACACACATGCAGACACAGCTACAGTAACTAACTCATTAAAACGGCTCATTTCACCCGAACCTCAGCCAACACACACACTGCTCTCTGATCCAAAGGCTCCACACACACACACACACACACACACACACACACACATATGGACCACAGGCTTCACCACAGTTGTACACACACTCACTCATCCATAAGCGACCAACAGTGTCACTTCCTGAATTAATCCTATTTCCCTCTTCTTCTCTGTGTCCTCTATCTTCATCTCTTCCTGTTGCTGTGTTGACAAAACAATGGAGGAAAATCTAAATTTGGAAAACTTTACAAAAACCTGAAATAAAGCCAAAAGAAAACTCTAATTCGGTAACAAAAAGTACAAGATTATACGACTTTAACATGTTTTCTTTCACAAAATGTATTGTCAACTTTGAATATTAAAAAAAAAAAAGCGTTCAAATTGAATAAATACAACCAAAACTATGAAAATGATAGTGTTTAAAAGTAGCTGAGAGGTTTCATTTCACTGACTGTTCATTTGTCTTTTCTCCACATTTCTCTCTTCAGTTTCTATTCTTTGGATTTTAAGTCGTCTGTCGGAAACAGCAGCCATTTGATTTGATTATGTAGCACTTATGTCGGGAATCGTATCAAACCTTTGGTGATTTTGAAGAAGACTGCAGAAAAAGCAGAGATATTGACCTTCAGGTATTTTGACAGTAACTCTTTGCAGACCGTCTTCAGCTTTATCCCAGTGAGAAGAAGTTCTGTAAGACATTTCTAGCCTGGACACAAAATGTATTTATTCATTGAAAAGGAGTGTTTTGATGATATCTTTGGTGCTGAGTGCTTTTTGCTGTGGGGTTTTTTTTTTTTTTTTTTTTTACTCTGGAATGTGTTACACAAATGTTGGAAACAAAACCAAAGCATTTTAATTTTATCCTCGCAAACCGCCGTCCCTGCCTTCCAAAAAAAAAATAAAACAATGAACTGTTTTCCCTTCCTTCAGTGTGTAGAACAGCATTTTGTAAGAACATTCTTAGACTGAGAAAGTCTAAACTGGACACGTGTCATATAAATCAACAATAGATAGTGGAAAGTGCAGCATTTCGCTTTTTTTTTTTTTTTTTATGAATGAAATGGGAGCAGAGCACTTAGGAAAGAGTCAAAGAAGTGAGGAAGAAGAGAAGACAAAAACGAGGAAGGCAGACGCAGCAGCAACAAAAGACAGAATGGCTCATCACTGCAGAGGTGATTTTCAGTCTCTCTCTCTCTCCCCTACTGTTTCCACTTAAACCACAGAAGAGCTCGCTGGTGTCAAACTGAGCCAACGGAGTCTCACTAAAGCTTCACACAGGACGCTCAGCTCCACGAGAGGAAACCTCACTTATCTTTGTTTTCTGCAGCCTTAAAATATCATGGATTCTAAGTACAGGAGAGACAAATATGGAGTCAATTTGGGCTTTTTCCTGAAGTAATTAAAGTAAAGAAAAAGAAACTGGAGCATTCTTAAATAACGTGTATTTATACGTTTATAGTTTAAGTGTTTGCTGCACTATTTTGAAATCTTATATCTGACTGAAAACAAACTTAAAAGGTATTTCAAAGTTGTGGCTCTGTGTTAATACAAGGCTTCAAATACTTGTGTGTTGGGGTGATATTTAAAAATCACACACACGGTAATTTTATCTGTAATAAGAACCTAAAAGTACCGCTTACTGTATATCATACTGCACCCTGAATGTTGAAATAAAAAACCTGGAGCATTAAAGTGCTCTTCAATCACTACATACACTTGAACACTAATGCAAAATAATAACACACTAATGCTGTACTTAGAAATCTGGAGATTAAACCCCCGTGTGTTTATTGTACTTGGCCAATAATGTAATTCAACCTCTGAAAATATTTTCTTTGCTGCATTAGTTCATCCGACTCGGGCTGATTGAAGGACGGAGACTGTAAAGCTCACCCTCTGTCAGTCAACCTTAGGCCCTCAGCGAAAAAAATACAACCATTGCGATATTTTTTCGGCCCAAAAAAAACCCTCAAAACCATGAAATCTCCCCCTTTCTTTATCCAATCTTTCCTTCAGGACCCAGAAAAACATCCACCACCTCACAGCACTCCCAGAAATCTGGTTCCAGTTTGGGCCAGCGCTGAGTTTGAGGGTGGGGGCGACTCCGAGGCAGCTGACACTTATAAATAAATAACGAGGAAGAATGCAACATATCCACAATCTCTCCACATCTTTATGATTTTTTAATGTGGCTTCTTTCCCCCTTTTTTATTCAGTATTTTCCAGCAGCCATTTTGGGGATTTTTTTTCTATTCCTGCGTTTTACAAGAATTTGTACAGATACGGTTGTTTTGATTTTTTTTTATGATGGAGCCGGCTAGTAGTTTGTGTGTTTAGAGGGATTAATGAAGTATGGAGTGCATGGATTGAGATGTTATACTAGCCTGCCAAGTCTGCCTTCTGTTTACTCTCTGTTTTTATGTCTCTATACTGTATATGTGCCTCCTCTGATCTCTGTGGCCTCAGCGGAGCCTCCTGTGCTATTTCTGTTTGCTCTTTTTGGTTGTTTTGCTCTCTCCCTCTGTCCCACGTCACACACACACACCTGATCTGTACGCAGCGCTTGTTACCTCTCTTGTATCCACGCCAGGGGGAAGTGTGTGTGGGTCTGTGTGCCCTCAATCTTATCTCAAAGCTTCTCTGCTTGGACTAAAGAGGACAAGCTACCACAAAGCTACTGCAGGAGAACAACAATTGGACTTTAATTAGTTGTAAGAGGAAGACATAAAGAGTAAATGTTGATTTATTAAGTGCTTCTGAGTTAAAAAGTTAAAAGAAATCATCAAAAGTCAAAACTAGATAATCTCATGGATAAAAGGGCTTTTACCAAAGTGATCTACAGAATCCATAGAAGAGGCTGAACTTAGGTTACCATGTGTTGCATTGGTCTTGACACCTTTATGGGACACATATGGCTACAGAGACATACCAGAGCCGAGGCGTAACAGCGCAGATACCACGTCCAACAGCATCAACATAACCACTAATCACCTCAAGCTTTGGACACTTAACCTGCACCACCAAATACACATGCATAAGAGAAGTAAAAGGGCTGCAAAGTTTTGGAGCAAAGATCCGTCCTCTGCAGAGCCTGTAGGATGGTAAACTGTGACCTTGTGTATTTAGTAAAGGTTGTGTTAGTGCCTCACAGTAATGCAGCTGTGATTACGCTCAAACATCGAGTGTCTGCATCAGTGAAAAATTAGCACTCGTGCACGTTATGAAGAGAATATTGTGATTTAGCCTTCAACAGCTTGCTCTTCGGCTGCCAACTCTAAAATCTCAGATGTTTGAGCATCCAAGGATTCGTCAAAGTGCTTAAAATTGACAAAATTGGTGCTATGATGGATGGAAGTTTAGGTCTCTGCAAAGGTTCAAACTGTACTAAAAAAACTGACACCAATCGCTGACTGGAAGGTAGAAAATCAATGTAAAAGCCTGCGGCATTCTTTTAAAGGTGGTCGGAAATAATGAACCTCTTGTCTCTTGCACTGCGGCTGGCCGCTAAGACAGAGAACATTAGCTCAGAGCAGCGCTGCGGCGTACAGTCGGCTTCATCGTATTACATGATTCTGCATACATCACCATTATCAGCCAGCTGGGGGCAATAACATACTGAAATCAAATTATTCTTTGTGCCGCTCAGATACAGATTAAACACTTTAATGCACCTGCATTTATTTAATCTCTGCTACTGATGGTTTCACTCCAACTCCGCCGCCCCACATGTGGCTCCCACCGTGCGCCTGGCTAGCATGAGTGACACCTGTGAGACATAAGGTACGTAGCGGTAGTGAAGGTCAGGTTACCATGTGTTGTACGTTGGTCCTGACACCTTAGCAGGACCCACGCAGGGCTTGTAGAGAGTCATACAGATTGGAGCTGAAGTACAGTAGTTTTCACAGCCAGCCGCGGCTCCCCCATATGGAAGTCATATGGAGGGAAGAAGCACTGCACAGAACAATAGGAGTCGTTAAAATAGCGGGGGGGCGAACCTGTGCGTACGTGTTGGGAGCGAGTGCATGCGTATCAGTCTGTACGTGTGAGAATGCTGCGCTGCCATCGACCCACAGTCTCCGTGTGCGTCTGCACCACATGATGAAGCTACAAGTCTTTCATCTGGGAGAGAAGTTTAGGAGCAACCTGGCTAACAATTCAGGCAAGGAGATGACAGGACGCCATCCCAACCCCGACCCCCCCCCCCCCCATTTGTACTTTTTTTCTTTCTTCTCTCCTCTTTTTGTCCATCTATCTTATTTCCTTTTCATCTCGCCCTCTCTTCATCCTCTTCCACCCTTTTTGTCTCAGTTTTTCCTCCTATCACACGCTGCGTCTCTGCAGCACTGCTCTCTTTCTTTCATGTGATCTACGACGGACAGACAAGTAGTACAGTAGAGAGTGCGTGTATGGCTCTGTGGAGGAGGAGGAGGGGGGGGGGTACCCCTCGGTCTGTGGTCTCTAAATGGTAGCCAGCCAATGGCTCCAAGATGTCCTCTACTGATGAAGCTGATCTCCCATCTCACGGCCACAAAATTCTCCTGACAGACACTTCTGATCTCACCGAGACCACCATGTTTGTCTGTTTAGGAGGACTGAAGTGTTTGTGTTTGCGTACGAGCGAGAGACAGCGACTACGAGGAAGCCAGAATACGGTTGTGCTGTTTGTGGTCGAGCCCTGATAATGACTGTAAACGGTGGTTTTCCCAGATGGCGCGTACTGTCTGTCAGTATCAGCGTCCGTCTCTTCCCTCCTACTCACACTTCCTGCTCCGTTCACCGTTTTTAAGTCGGGTGAAGGAGGAAAATGACAAAACACAGTTTGATGTTGACGACGTCTGGCAGTCATCAGCTCATCTAGTGCCAGTTGTGGAAGTGCACTGAGTCAAAAGGTGTGTGTGTGTGTGTGGGGGGGCTTTTTAAGTGCCTCTGCATGACCCTGTGACCTTGTAAATAACTTAAAGTGTAAACAGATGATCTTATCTTAAGGTGTCTATGTGATGCTGAAGCTGCTGCTCTGATATAATGCATCAAAGCCACGGGTGTGATCCTAACAGTACTGTAGCTCTGTGATTTATAGCAAACAATCCCCATCTCATCACATGCAGGCCACAGGTTAACTGCCGTCCTCATTTACCAGTCTATCATGGAATATCAATGCGCTTCTGCATCCAGTGGCACAAAAAAAAAAGGCCAAACGACCTGCACAGAAAATCGTACCCACATGCCAGATTTACACCACAGAGCAAAATGTTCACACGAACCGTTTTGGGCGAATTGTAACATGTGTGGAAGACATAAAAATCTTCTGCAAATACAGCACAATGATTGTTTTTTCTGGCCGCTGTGGAATCGGGGGGTTAATATCGAGCCACGGTAGGTGTTCCGTGTTTTGGTCTTTGCTGAGCTACAAGTCAGGTTTTGCTCTCTTTTCAGCCATTTGACGTTACACGGAATGGTTTTGGTTGACATGAAGTGGTGTTTTAAATATATCGCTTGGAGCTGTACAATATTCAAGACAAAAACATCTGGACTAATGCACCAGATCAGAGGTCCAAGCTGCATAAAGAGGGACTTTTACAACGGCTGCCACTGTCAGCACGGTGCTAAGATTTCCAGTATGCCTCGTCGGTCTTCCATGTGTAAGAGGAGTCAAGCTTCCATATTGATTGTGTGTGCAATGTCAGCAGCATTGTCACTTTGATGCTTCAATGACAGCAGAGATCTGTGAGCCATTATTTGTTCGTACCAATAACTCTTGGCTGGTATTCACTCACTATTACTTTTTCCTGATTTCTGCTATTATCATATCATTGGTATCTAAGAGGGAACTCCCTCTGTGCTCACGTTATCCAACCGAGTACGGCTAAATCTATCTTTGCTCTTGATTCTTCATGATTTATTACTATTTTCACTATTTGATTTCACTATTTATCAATTTAATCCTCTGAATCTGCAGCCTGCTGCTTCACCTCCTGACCAAAGCCACTCAGAAATATTGATTATCATCTCAAAAGTTGGGCAGAACCAAGAAGGAATCGGTTTTTACCAAAGGATGCAGGTAAAATTATGTCGGCTCAAGAACATATTCAGATCACAAAAAGGTTTGACAGGCAGTGGCGCAGTAACAGTGATTAGCTTTTATCTTTGGTGGCAGTTCGCTGCTCTCAGACAACTTAGTTTCCAAGTGTGCAGGGTTTAAAATACATATTCAATTAATCTTGCTATTTCTTATATTGAGGCTGATGTTTACACTTTACATATTATAACATACTACATTACTTTCTAAGAGGCGTCACATCTGATCAAACACAACTGTTCCCTCTGTGCTTACATATTGTGTCCAAGTCAAGCTCCTCTGTGTTTCTGCTTATTGTCTCCATTACAGCTGGATGCATTTATGATCAGATAATATAGAAAAGCACATGTACGCTAACATGCAGTTACACTCGAACACAGTCTGCCTTTTGATAAAACTCAGAAACGTTTCATCTTCGTCCAACGGCCATCTTCGCTCCTCCACTTCCTCCACACATTTTCTGAGAAGTGTTGTGTTTTGGAGTCGACACTGCATTACAAACACATTATCAAAGCTACATGTTGTCAGTGTCAGAAAGAAAAACCACACAGCTCCACTTTCAGAAATCTGTTGTTTTGTAATTCATAGCTGGTGAAAAAACAGACAAAACCAAACCACTGAAGATTCACAAGAAATAAATAGATGAAATACAAATGAAAGAAGTCAGATTATATGATTATATGGAGATGCAACAACATGGACTCTTTAACCCTTAGACACTTAAGCGGACTTAGTGTTTCTGATCACAAATCTCCCATTCACAGGTGAAGTATCGCTACGCAGACCAAATAACTGCTAATTAAATGTGAGTAGTTGTGGAACAGTGTGGGTCATCTGTCACCACCCAAAACTGATTTCGAGTCCCTCCTGACCACAGTAAAGAAGCAGCACTGTTTAAGACGCCACATGAGGGAAGATGTCTTGAAGCAAGACTCAGAAGAAGAAGATCTTTTCCTCCTCTGCTCGTTTGAGAACGATACAGAAAGTGGGGAACAGCTGACGGTGGTGACGAGTGGTGTTTGGAAGCCATCTTTGGTCTCTGGAGTTCAGACTCTGTCTGTTTTGTGTCGAGCGCTGCAGCGCTGCTATGGATACATATATTTGAAGAGGAAATCATTGACACACATATGGTCATCTCATCTCTTCTTGCCAAAGCCTGAGAGACTGAAATGTCTATCAGTCAGCAGGTGTCCCCTGCCCCCCCCCCACCCTTACACACCCTCTCTGCATACACATACACACACTGATGCACACGCAAACACACAAATACACACAATCAGCAGACCCCTCCAGATCCCCCACTGTCCAGTTTCTGCAACCCATCCATCTTCCTCAACTGTCAGTCTACTGTCAAAGCCCTTTTGAAAACAGCCCCACACACACACACACACACACACACACACACACACACACACACACACTGGCCTGAATACCCTCTCGTACACAAACTCAAGCATTAAAACACATACCTGCTCAAAAATACTCACATGCATAAAAATATGGACGGAGAAGCATTCAGTGACACACACGCAAAAACTGTGTGTGTGTGTGTGTGTGTGTGTGTGTGTGTGTGTGACTGATGTGTTGCCAACCTCAGTAGGAGACAGCAGCTCCAAAGTTGTGCATGGATGATAAACTCTGCATGGTACACAGGCATCATATGGGCACACAAAAAGTGACTGGAGAGCCGTTTTCCATCCCTCACCCTCTCTCTCTCTCTCTCTCTCTCTCTCTCTCTCTCTCCAATGTGTCTCTCTTTGTTTCTCTCTCATTTTCCCAACCAGGTGTTGAAAAGGAACATAAAACATTTCTGTTCCACCATGCCACCGCTTTCAAGTTGAGACTGCATGTGCGCATGGTGTTAATGACCCAGAGCCTTCAGATGTTTTGGTCTTTCTGTGTGTTTCTCTGGTGTTTGCGACCACCTACAGCACGCCGGCTACGTAACGCTCCCTCCTCTCTCGCAGCATCAGCTCACGGTAAACTCAACTGCAGCCCTGCATCAATCATCTGACCAAGCCAGGGCAAATAATGAAAGTGGCAGTCCTCAGCATCTTGCCCTGGTGTTTTTGTACCACATTTCTCAGAGAACACGTCAATCAAACAGTGGGACGTCTTTTTTTTTGTGTTCTTTTTTTTTTTATTTTTAAATATTCTGTTAGCAGCGTCTGCATTTCAGTAGGTTGCAGTCTTTTTTTTTTTTTTTCTGCCTGTTGAGCCATGGCAGTTTTTGTGTCTAATTATAGCTGCCCACTTTTTCTTCAGTTTATTCCACACAAACCGTTTTTGCTTCGCCTGGAAACATAAAGTGTGGCACCTCTTGTACGTCAGAGGGTTTTTCTGGAAATGTCCAACCTGACTCCACGGACCAGATGCTTAAATGATGAATATACAAAAAAAAAAAAAAAAAAAGAACTTGGACAAACCAACATGTTTTCCCGGCATAAAATGATATTTTTAAACAGAGATTCTGGAGTGAAAATGTGCGCACATATTTGGGGAAGAGCCATGCATGATGTTCAAACGTGTGAAAGCAGGTGACATAGCGTT